>NC_057807.1:460847999-461147999 GCF_018294505.1 Triticum aestivum | reverse complement strand
ATACTCAGGGAGAACACTTGTACCTTGAAATTTAGTGAGAGATCATCTTATAATGCTACCGTCAAACTAAGCAAAATAAGATGCATAAAGGATAAACATCACATGCAATCAATATAAGTGATATGATATGGCCATCATCATCTTGTGCCTTTGATCTCCATCTCCAAAGCACCGTCATGATCACCATCGTTACCGGCGCAACACCTTGATCTCCATCGTAGCATCGTTGTCGTCTCGCCAACTATTGTTTCTACGACTATCGCTACCGCTTAGTGATAAAGTAAAAACAATTACAGGGCGATTGCATTGCATACAATAAAGCGACAACCATATGGCTCCTGCCAGTGGTCGATAACTCTGTTACAAAACATGATCATCTCATACAATAAAATTTAGCATCATGTCTTGACCATATCACATCACAACATGCCCTGCAAAAACAAGTTAGACGTCCTCTACTTTGTAGTTGCAAGTTTTACGTGGCTGCTACGTGCTGAGCAAGAACCATTCTTACCTACGCATCAAAACCACAACGATTTTTCGTCAAGTATGTGCTGTTTTAACCTTCAACAAGGACCAGGCGTAGCCACACTCGATTCAACTAAAGTTGGAGAAACTAACACCCGCTAGCCACCTGTGTGACAAGCACGTCAGTAGAACCAGTCTCGCGTAAGCGTATGCGTAAAGTCGATCTGGGCTGCTTCATCTAACAATACCGCCGAATCAAATATGACATGCTGGTAAGCAGTATGACTGTTATCGCCCACAACTCACTTATGTTCTACTCGTGCATATAACATCTACGCATAAATCTGGCTCAGATACCACTATTGGGGAACGCAGTAATTTCAAAAATTTCCTACGCACACGCAAGATCATGGTGATGCATAGCAACGAGCGGGAGAGTGTTGTCCACGTACCTCGTAGACCGTAAGCGGAAGCGTTATGACAACACGGTTGATGTAGTCGTGCGTCTTCACGATCCAACCGATCCTAGTAGTGAAAGTACGGAACCTCCGCGATCTGCACACGTTCGGCTCGGTGACGTCCCACGAACTCAGGATCCAGCAGAGTATCGAGGGAGAGCTTCGCCAGCACGACGGAGTGATGACGGTGATGATGAAGCTACCGGCACAGGGCTTCGCCTAATCACTGCAACGATATGACCGAGGTGGATTATGGTGGAGGGGGGCACCGCACATGGCTAAGAGATCAATGATCAACTTGTGTGTCTATGGGGTGCCCCCTCCTCCGTATATAAAGGAGTGGAGGAGGGGGAGGGCCGTCCCTCCTATGGCGCGCTCCATGGGGAGTCCTACTCCCACCGGGAGTAGGATTCCCCCCTTCCCTAGTTGGACTAGGAGTGGAAGGAAGGGGGAGAGACAGGGAAGGAAAGGGGGGGGGGGCGCCCCCCCACCCAATTCGGATTGGGCTTGAGGGGGGCGCGCCCCCTCCTATGCCTCCCTCTCTTCTCTCCCACTATGGCCCAATAAGGCCCATATACCTCCCGGGGGGTTCCGGTAACCTCCCGGTACTCCGATATATGCTCGCTCACCCGGAACCATTCCGACGTCCAAATATAGTCGTCCAATATGTCGATCTTTATGTCCCAAGCTTTTCGAGACTCCTTGTCATGTCCCTGATCATATCCGGGACTCCAAACTACCTTCGGTACATCAAAACACATAAACTCATAATACCGATCTTCACCGAACATTAAGCGTGCGGACCCTACGGGTTTGAGAACTATGTAGACATGACCGAGACACATCTCCGGCCAATAACCAATAGCGGCACCTGGATGCTCATATTGGCTCCCACATATTCTACGAACATCTTTATCGGTCAAACCGCATAACAACATACGTTGTTCCCTTTGTCATCGGTATGTTACTTGCCCGAGATTCGATCATCGGTATCTCAATACCTAGTTCAATCTCGTTACCGGCAAGTCTCTTTACTCGTTCCGTAATGCATCATCCCATAACTAACTCATTAGTCACATTGCTTGCAAGGCTTATAGTGATGTGCATTACCGAGAGGGCCCAGAGATACCTCTCCGACAATCGGAGTGACAAATCCTAATCTCGATCTATGCCAACTCAACAAACACCATTGGAGACACCTGTAGAGCACCTTTATAATCACCCAGTTACGTTGTGATGTTTGGTAGCACATAAACTTAACCATCTTTGATTAACGAGCTAGTCAAGTAGAGGCATACTAGTGACACTCTATTTGTCTATGTATTCACACATGTACTAAGTTTTCGGTTTAGTACAATTCTAGCATGAATAATAAACATTTATAATGATATAAGGGAATATATAAATAACAACTTTATTATTGCCTCTAGGGCATATTTCCTTCATCCCTCTCCGGCGCCGGCGGCCCCCTCTTCCTCCTCCCTCTCCGCCGGCGGCCCCCCTCCTCCTCCCTCCTCTCTCCTCCTCCCCCTCCTGCTTTCTTCTCCTCCTCCTTCCCCTCCTCCTGGCCTCCTCTGATCTCACACTCCTCCTCCCCCTTTCTGTAAATAGGTTTTAGTTTTTGTTAGATGTAGGTTTTTGTTTTTAGTAAAGTTGAATAGAATAAAATATGAAATTGGAAAAAATAAGTAAATGTAGGTCTTTTGAGTAGAATAGGATTTTTTTTAGAGAATTTGAATAGAATAGAAAATTATAAGTAAATTTGAATAGAATAATTAAATGTAGCTTATGGAGTTTAACTAAGTCCTAAGATGACGATAATAATGTTTTTGTTTATATTTTGTTTTTGCAGAAATCAAGGAGCCCCTGCATCATCCCCGCCGTCGTCCCCGTCACCGACCCCCTCTGACCTTGATCGAGGTGAGACTAGCCACCCCATGTTGTTAATTTAATTTAGGTGTTTTAGGTGTTTAATCTTAAAATAATGTAGTATGAACCCTAGTTATGATCGAATCATGTTCAAAATGTAGGTTTTTAATTAGGTGTAGTTAATAGAATTTAGGTGTAGATAATTTGAATACTAATTTATTTTACGATTTGGTTTTGCTTATTGAATGCTCAAATTGGAAAACTACTCCATCAAGTTTGAATGCTCATATGATGTAGATATAAACATGTATATCTGCTCAAATAGGATATGTGCTTGCCCAAGTGGCCCGTCATGTTTGCAGGTTACACCTCCGAGTGGCCTATGTTTTGCCGGAGTGTTGATTAATTTCTGTTCCGGAAAATTTCAGGCGCTCGATATGTCCTTTTTTAGCAAAGGTCATGCCGGATTTTTTTGTGAATTCTGGCATGACTTGTGCTAGAATATGTCGGAAATATCGAGTGGCCTGGATTTTCTAGAAAAATAATTAAATGATATTTTGGGTTGACTTTAAGTCTGTCGAGGCTCCACCATATATGAGAGGACGAAGAATCCCGACTATTGTCGTGGGGGTCATTTCTCCTTCTTCTCCTTGTGCTAGACCTTTGTTATGCACTAGGGGAAGGAGGAGTAACGACCATCACCGACGGTCGCAAATGTCAGAGAGGAATCAGTGAGGGAGAGTCTCTACCATATATGAGAGGACAAAGAATCCTGACTGTTTTCATGGGGGTAGCTTCCCCTTCGTTCCTGTGTGCTAGACACTTTGGTGTAATGCACTCGGTAACGAAAGGAGGAGCTACCATCACCGATGGTCGAATATATACATCACGTGAGCTGAGAGTTTTCAAGAAAAGACTCGACAGACCGATAGTCAACCCGTGATGAATAATAATGATCTGATTTAGTTTTTGGAGTACATTTATTTAATTGTACAAGTTTAATCTTTGAATTATGAATATAGGAAATGTCGTCGGACGAAAGTCCCTGGGAGTGCTCCTGGTGCGGCGACAACCGGGGTTTCTGCGACAGACCTCACTTGGTAGAAGGTCGGCGCTTCAGCTTAAGCTCGAGGAGGCCTTCGATTGTGATACGGTAAGTGATGACCCGCAAGTATACGGGATAGTTGTAGCCTCTTTCGATAAGTAAGAGTGTCGAACCCAACGAGGAGCTAAAGGTAGAACAAATACTCTCTCAAGTCCTATCTGCCACTGATACAACTCTACGCACGCTTGACGTTCGCTTTACCTAGAACAAGTATGAAACTAGAAGTACTTTGTAGGTGTTGTTGGAAAGCTTTGCAAGATAATAAAAAGCATGTAAATAAAAAGTAGGAGCTGTTTAGATAAAGGAGCAATAAAGTAAATATAACGAGTGTGGAAAAGTGGTGGTAGGAGTTGTGAAATTGTCCCTAAGCAATTGACTACTTTACTAGACCGATAGCAAGTTTTATGTGGGAGAGGCCACCGCTAGCATGTCACCCTAACTTGGAATTCTATGCGCTTATGATTAGAACTATTAGCAAGCATCTGCAACTACTAACGTTCATTAAGGTAAAACCCAACCATAGCATTAAGATATATTGGTCCCCCTTCAATCCCGTATGCATCAATTTCTATGCTAGGTTGAAGCTTCTGTCACTCTTGCCCTCCAATACATAGTCCTATCAACATACAACTAACCATATGGTATGATCCACGCGTGCTCATATGATGGGCACCAAAGGACAGCAACATAACCACAAGCAAATTAAATCAATCATAGCAATTCATCAACCACCAATAGGACAACGAAAATCTACTCAGATATCATAGGATGGCAACACATTATTGGATAATAATATGAAGCATAAAGCACCATGTTCAAGTAGAGGGTACAGCGGGTTGCGGGAGAGTGGGCCGCTGCAGATAGAGGGGGGAAGGTTATGGAGATGTTGGTGAAGATGGCGGAGGTGTTGGTGTAGATCGCGGTGATGATGATGGCCCCCGACAGCGCTCTGGCGCCACCGGAAGCAAGGGGGAGAGAGCCCCCCTTCTTCTTCTTCTTCCTTGATCTTCTCCCTAGATGGGAGAAGGGTTTCCCCTCTGGTCCTTGGCTCCCATGGCGTGGGAGGGGCGAGAGCCCCTCCGAGATTGGATCTATCTCTCTGTTTCTGCGTTCTGGTATTCTGCCCTGGCAGTGTTTCTTTTATATCTGGAGATCCGTAACTCTAATTGGATTGAAACCTTCGCCCAGATCTTTTTCCAAAAATTAGCTTTCTTTCGGCCAAATAAGGGCATCAACCGCCTTACGGGGTGCCCAGGAGGGTGGGGGGCGCGCCCACCTGGAGTGGGCGTGGGCCCCCTATCTCGTGGCCACCTCGGGCATCGTCTCATGTTGATTTTACTTCCCAAAAATTACAAATATTCTAAAATAATTCTCCATCCGTTTTTATCCCATTTGGACTCTGTTTGATATGGGGTTTCTGCAAAACATAAAACATGCAACAGACATGAACTGGCACTAGGCACTGGATCAATATGTTAGTCCCAAAAATAGTATAAAAAGTTGCCAAAAGTATATGAAAGTTGAATAATATTGGCATGGAACAATCAAAAATTATAGATACGATGGAGGCGTATCAGCATCCCCAAGCTTAAGTCGTACTCGTCCTCGAGTAAGTAAATGATAAAAAAGATAATTTTTGATGTGGAATGCTACCTAGCATAATCTTGATCATATGTCTAATCATGGCATGAATATTAAGACACGAGTGATTCAAAGCAATAGTCTATCATTTGACATAAAAACAGTAATACTTAGGGCATCCCAACAAACAATTATGTCCACTACAAAAAAAATACACATCCGTGACATTTTGGGCCGAACGGATTTTTTTCCTGTCATACATATGACTCTTCTATGATGATAATTGTGACAAAACCTGGTATCATCATAGATGTGGTGGGCTCCTACTTCTATGACAAAAAATTATGACAGAAAATGAGCTTTTCGTCCTGGGCCGGCCGGAGACGCAACTGCATGACATTCTTTGGGCCGTCCATGACGAAAAAAACCATGGTAGAATCGAGGGGGAGGAAAATTTCGGGGAGTTGCCGGTTACAGTGGGAGGTCGGGGGCCGAGGAATGCGCATTTCTCTTAGCGAGAGACCGGTCGGTGTACGTCCATTTGTTAGAGGCAAATAAGGCCCAGTGAGACGGATAGACAGAGAGAATAGAGCTAGGAGGTGGTGCGAGAGGCCCAACTACTAGCTAGATAGGGGGAGGAGTGTGCGGTTGTGAGATCGATGAAAAGAGGGGCGAGAGTTTACACGTGTGTCTGACCGTATGAGAGACACGAGGCAAGGACACATAAAGGAGGAGATTGAAGGTGTGTGTGTATGTTGTAGGCAGGCATTGCTGGAGAGTTTTATCGATCGGTGTGTGTCGGAAAGGAGTTGTGGAGACTCTGGGAGAACAACCTAAAGAAAAAAATAAATGTGCCCGGTGGATAGAATGCCGAGGGAGGGGGAGGGGGAGGAGGGCGTGTGCATGCACGAGAGAAAGTTAGTGGTAGCTACAAAGGTTAGAGGATTGTGTGGGTGTAAGAGACTAACAAAGATCATAATTTGATATGAAAGCGGATTCATATATTTGAACGGGAGATCATAGTGTTTTAAACATTGCATGCATGAATATAGCGGTGATACACGTGCTGTGCACATGTTATACCATAATTTGATAATGCATGGCGTTTGCAACTCACAACTAAATGCCGAACAATCTAAACCATACTATACATCAAACAATCTCACATTTTATTTGAATTTGTGATAATGTGTGGCGTTTGCAGCTTACAACTAAATATTGAACAATCTAAACAATACTATATATCAAACATTCTCACATTTTATTTGAATTTGTGGTAATGTGTGGTGTTTGCAACTCACATCTAAATACTTGTAGGCGTAGGGGGCGGGGCACCATACATAATGTGATAAACACATTATACATATGAGACATGGTTTAGATTATGAAGATCTAGCTAGAGCTATAAATGTAATGTGATTTGAAATCAAAATAAAGTGGATTCAAAAAATCTAGTTCGAGTTCATATAGTACACATAGTTCATATGTAACTCGAGACTAATCATGTGGTGTGCTGTGAAGATAATACACAAACTATGGTTTAACTTGACAATAATGATGATTGTAGATCTTATTAAAACAGAGAAACGAATTCAAATGCTTTGACTTCACAACAATCATTACTGTAGATCTTATTCAAATAGAGAAACGAATTAAAATTTAGTTCATATTGAAGCGGTAGTATATACGTTTGGACCCCTTCCCCCAGCGGACGTGATCCACCGGGATATTAGAGATGTGGCCACAGTCGTTTTGTGCGAGAGAGTGTGAAGAGAGCAACCCCAACAAGCAACCGTGTAGGCTGGCCCGTCGTGACTATGTATATAGTGGAGCGGTTTCCTTTTCTCTCCATATGAACCTATCATATTGCGTACGTGCCACTGAAGAAAAAAATTATTTATAAATGACGCGGCACCTACTACTCGTTCTCCTATAACCTTGCGCTTGGCATCTCCGAAACATTACCTTGCGATTGGCTCTTCGCCTCTTCGGGAAGTCAAGCAATAATGGTAGTGCAGTATATATCGTTCTGGCTATATGAGACCGAATGAATTGCTACACATCCACCATGTGGGCGAGGGTCGAGGGGCGAGGGAGAGTGCTACTCCCTCCGTCTAGGTGAGTAAGTCATCTTAGGCTGTGCACCGTGACCAAGGAGGAGAGAAAAACGAGAGACATTAATGTCTATTTGCTAATTAATAGTATTGCATGCAATGAACTAACCACTGCATGTCGTGTTTGATAGTCTCAAGTCATTAAAAGCATGCACACCCTCATCTCTTATTGGTTGATATGTCAAGAAACAAGAAACGAGGTAGAAGTTAATGCACCGCGCCTAAGTGTTTCGGGATTATTTGGTTTTCATAAGATGACTTGCACACCTAGACGGAGGTAGTACTACATACGGAGCAAAATGAGTGAATGTACACTCTAAAATACGTCTATATACATCAGTGTTTGGAGTATGTACTAGTAGTTCATATTGAAATCTACTAAAGGACATATATATTCCAAACAATATGATATAATCTCTATAACCAAGGTAGTAGGGACGAGGAGTAAACGGAGGGAGTAGTAAATTATTCTCCTCGTCCTGCGAGCCACCGCGCGCATGGGCGAGGGAGCGGGCGTAAGGCGGAGCAAGCTTCACCTCATCCTGTGAGCCACTGTGCCCGTGGGTGGGGGAGACGGCGTACTAAGCAAGCTTCTCCTCGTTCTGCGAGTTGACGGGACACATCAAAGGTACTCCAGTGTATAGAGCCTTGCCTCTAAGGTAGGCCCCACATGGTTTGCCTCTTTTTTTAATTTAACATAACGCGTCAAGTCGCAATTTGTTTGTTCACCCGTGGTAGACGATCCCCCCTCCACCAAGTGGACAACCAGTACACGTGCCAAATTACCACGTGGGCTGCCTTTTTCGTACAGAAATGAGCTCCACCGGGTACCCGCACGGGTGTGGTTGGGAAAGAGACGGGAGTACGTGCACCGTGCATGCATCTCTTCTCTTCGTGCACGTCCCCCACCTACGTGGGTGTGTGTGAGAGATGCAAACCGCGTTCATAAGTGTTTTTTGTTTTGTGGTGGGGGTGGGGGGTTGATTTCGTGAATTATTTGTGGGAATATGTGTCGATGACATCTCAAACAAATTTTTTCATGCAATGTGTGTGAAATGGAGGCCTATCCATATCATACATAGAGGGTCGGACAATCCACGAGAAGAGAGGGAGGGGTCATAGCTATCGATAGAGTCAAAGAGAGGATCAAGTGGGTGGGTGCTAGATCGATGAAGAGAGCCATCGAAATTGTGTGTGTGTGCAAGTCAAAGATATAGGGCGACTGGCCTACCGGAATGTTAGAGGGCACATGTCAAGTTTGTGTGTGGCAGAGAGACATGACTAGAGCACTTGATGTATCGGTGTGTGTGGGGTGGAGGGGGTGGGGGAGGGGTAGGCAGAGGCCTAACTATAGATGTAGAACGACTCGTATATGTGTTGAGAAGGAGAGACCCAGCTATGTCTTGAGGGAGATCGGTCGACATCCATACATAACTGAAGGACGGGAAATATGATGGGATAGAGAGAGAGAGAGGAGAGAGAGAGGGAGGGAGAGGGGTAGAGTGCTGGATGGGTGATGGAGTTGCTTCTCGGAGATGTTGGGAGAGGCCTATTAGACAAACTGAGGGTGGAACTGCAATGTTATCAATAAGATTGGGGATGTGTTTCTGTGTGTGCCTGCGCGTGATAGATCTGTCGGGATGCACCCATGGATGATGAAGGGGAACCATGTGTTTGGTAAGCAAACCTAACTAGATCGGTAGATCAATTGTTGTTTGTCGGAGGAAGGGAGAGACACAACTAATGAGGTAGATCGATCGATGTGTGGGTAAAAACAAGTTATAAGGACCTAGCTGGCTATATGTATAGCGAGAGATCGGTCGGTGTACTTCCATTTGTTAGAGGCAAATAAGGCCCATCGAGACGGATAGACAGAGAGAATGGAGCTAGGAGGTGGTGCGAGAGGCCCAACTACTAGCTAGATAGGGGGAGGAGTGTGCGGTTGTGAGATCGATGAAAAGAGGGGCGAGAGTTTACATGTGTGTCTGACCATATGAGAGACACGAGGCAAGGACAAATAAAGGAGGAGATTGAAGCTGTGTGTGTATGTTGTAGGCAGGCATCGATGGAGAGGTTTATCGATCGGTGTGTGTCGGAAAGGAGTTGTGGAGACTCTGGGAGAACAACCTAAAGAAAAAAAAATGAATGTGCCCGGTGGATAGAATGCCGAGGGAGGGGGAGGGCGAGGAGGGTGTGTGCATGCACGCGAGAAAGTTAGTGGTAGCTACAAAGGTTAGAGGATTGTGTGGGTGTAAGAGACTAACAAAGATCATAATTTGATATGAAAGAGGATTCATATATTTAAATAGGAGATCATAGTGTTTTAAACATTGCATGCATGAATATAGCGGTGATACACGTGCTGTGCACATGTTATACCATAATGTGATAATGCATGGCGTTTGCAGCTCACAGCTAAATGCCGAACAATCTAAACCATACTATACATCAAACAATCTCACATTTTATTTGAATTTGTGATAATGTGCAGCGTTTGTAGCTTACAAGTAAATATCGAGCAATCTAAACAATACTATATATCGAACATTCTCACATTTTATTTGAATTTGTGGTAATGTGTGGTGTTTGCAACTCACATCTAAATACTTGTAGGCGTAGGGGGTGGGGCACCATACATAATGTGATAAACACATTATACATATGAGACATGGTTTAGATTATGAAGATCTAGCTAGAGCTAGAAATGTAATGTGATTTGAAATCAAAATAAAGTGGATTCAAAAAATCTAGTTCGAGTTCATATAGTACACATAGTTCATATGTAATTAATTCGAGACTAATCATGTGGTGTGCTGTGAAGATAATACACAAACGATGGTTTAACTTGACAATAATGATGATTGTAGATCTTATTAAAACAGAGAAATGAATTCAAATGCTTTGACTTCACAACAATCATTACTGTAGATCTTATTCAAATTTAGTTCATATTGAAGCGGTATCATATACGTTTGGAATGCACCAAAACGTTCATTTGAGTAGTAGGTTGCATGCATTATACACGTAGCGAAATATTTTAATTGAACATAACATGAATTCAAAGTTTTGAATGACATTTGTAGTGCGCATTGATTTGGTACAGTACGCCTTAGGCTTGTCCGGAAATTTAAACCCGCGCCTTGTTAGCCCAAAATATTTAAGATATATCTTTGTCTCGTTGTGCTCTGACAACTCCCTCCATCTCAACCCGCGCCTTGCTATTCCGAAATTACAACGCGTGCGAAAACTCCCACCTCCTGTGAAATCTCGACACGTGAAATGCCCGTGGTACCCCTGAACCGAAAGAACCGCCTCAAATCGGTGGGGGGGGGGGTACTTTCGTAACTTACCCAACATTTCGGACAAGCGCGTATCTAAGCCATGGTTTCCCACTGCCATCCCATCCGCCCACCCATTCGTACACCGAGGCCGCGAAAACCTGCGACGAAACCCCACACCCTGCTCCGTCCGCCACCCAGCCGGAGCCTCTTCCCCGACGACATCGTCCACAGCAACACCTCGACGTCCCTCATCCACCGTACCGGATGAGGATCCGTCGTCGATCTCATCGTCCCGCCGATTCAGCCACCCCGTCCTCCACCTCCAAGGAGCTGCCTCGACGTTCCCCTCGCCTTTCGCGCCACCTCCATTCCCACACCGCCGTCTTCACCTGCACCACCGGAAGTGCATCATCATCATCGTTTCCTCGGATGAAGCTGCGGCCTAATCGGCGCCACCAAAGAGGTTGTACACTAATCGCCGCATTTTCTTCTTGATTCGATCTCATGGTGCTGCCGGCGTTCGGTCCCGAGCCAACACGGTGCGGCTCCATCCACAACGGCGTCGCCGGCCACTTCCTCCACGGTGTCGCTCCCTCTGCGGCGACGTCCACATCAGTAGGAGTTGCTGCTACTTTAGCTCTCGCTCGCGCTGCTGCTCTGCTCTTGCTCTCGGTCCCCTGCCTGGTCTTCTCTTGCTATTGCTCTTGCTCGCACTGCTGCTCTCGCTCTTGCTCTTGCTTGCGATGCTGCTCCGATTTAGCTACACTTCAGTCGACTGAATCGACTTTGGGTCAGTCGATTTTCAGGGGGTGGGGGGGCTCGCCGGTGTGAAGGAAGAACCAGCTGCAGCGGGGAGGTGGGCTCGCCGGAGAGGTACCCCACTATCTATCTTATGGTTCAGGATGGGGGCGGTGGCGGGGCGTTGGCATGGGGATCGCCGGAGAAAAATCTCGGCATGGGAGGGGGGGCCTAGAGGGATGGCCGGGGCGGCGGCGGACCGGCGGTGGGGAGTGTTTTCGGGGCGGGCGGGGCGGCGCACCACCGGCCGCGGGCGGCGGGGGGCTGCTGTTTAGCCGGTGGTGGCTGGCGGCTCAAGGGGGTGGAGGTTGAAGATGAACCGCAGGCCCTTGATTTCGTATCCAATGGCTGCAAAATTGACTGACCGGAGATGAAAAAGTCAGTCGACCGACGTGTAGCCTCACCTTGCTAGTGCGTTCAGTTTCGACAGCAAAATTCAGTTTCGACAACAAAATTCAGTTTCGACAGTTAAGTTCAGTTTCGACAGTTAAGTTTAGTTTCAACAGTTAAGTTCAGAGATGAGCGGCTAATGTATTTTACATCTAGCACTTTGTGGTTATGTATTTTACGTCATGTATTGGAGATGCTATTAGAATTCCACTCAGGTTAACGTTGTTCGTTGTCTCTCTTGTCCTGCTTCAGCCTCGGCGTCGTCCAACTCACCGAAGCTGCTCCAACAACGAAACCCTCCATCACAGCGGAGCAGTACCTCGGGCTCCATCTCCAGACGCCTAAGATCTTCTTCCCCTCCTCCGACAACAAAGTCAGCCGGAGCATCCTCACCGGCCAACCCAATCATGCTGAGATCGACATGGCTTCGCCAAAGAGGTTGTACACTTGTTGCATCTCTTTTTTACTCTACATGTTATATATATTGTCCACTGAGCACACAGATGTGTTCCTTTAGTGTCTCCTTGAAAGAAAAAACGTAGGAATTTTAATTTTCACGTGTCCTCCTTTTCAAATTCCTATTCATGAAGCAGAAGACTAAGAGATAGTAGCATAATAGCATTATAACCGTACATTTTCTTGTGGTTTGACTTAATCTCACCATGCTTCTTTGCATCCTGTGATCTTCCAATTGTTGTGAATCAAACACCAAGATTGGCAAAAATCCTGTGTTTTTAAATTCTCTGTTTTGCACGTGCATTCGTATCCTATTCCTGTCTATTTCCTATCCCTGCATTGTTGGAATCCTGCAATTCAAACGAGCACTTACATAATTACTTGAAGGACCTAGAGAAGAGGTGTCTAGAGGAGGGGTGATTAGACACTAAGTATCAAAGTTGCAATTTTTAACTTCTTTAAGTTTAAGTGGAGTTTAGGCACGAGTTTAACATTCACAATACATAACAAGCAAGCATGCAAAGAGTATATGAGTAGCGGAAAGTAAAGCATGCAACTTGCAAGAATGTAAAGGGAAGGGTTTTGGAGGATTCAAATGCAATTGGAGACACGGATGTTTTGGCGTGGTTCCGATAGGTGGTGCTATCGTACATCCACGTTGATGGAGACTTCAACCCACGAAGGGTAATGGTTGCGCGAGTCCATGGAGGGCTCCACCCACGAAGGGTCCACGAAGAAGCAACCTTGTCTATCCCACCATGGCCGTCGCCCATGAAGGACTTGCCTCACTAGCGGTAGATCTTCACGAAGTAGGCGATCTCCTTGCCCTTACAAACTCCTTGGTTCAACTCCACAATCTTGTCGGAGGCTCCCAAGTGACACCTAGCCAATGTAGGAGACACCACTCTCCAAGAAGTAACAAATGGTGCGTTGATGATGAACTCCTTGCTCTTGTGCTTCAAATGATAGTCTCCCCAACACTCAACTCTCTCTCATGGGATTTGGATCTGGTGGAAAGAAGATTTGAGTGGAAAGCAACTTGGGGAAGGCTAGAGATCAAGATTCATATGGTAGGAATGGAATATCTTGGCCTCAACACATGAGTAGGTAGTTCTCTCTCAGAAAATGCATGTTGGAAGTGTAGGTTCAGTCTGATGGCTCTCTCCACAAATGAATAGGAGGTGGAGGGGTATATATAGCCTCCACACAAAATCTAACCGTTACACACAACTTGCCAAACTCGGTGGGACCGAATTGATAAACTCGGTCGGACCGATTCAGCAAATCTAGTGACCGTTAGGATTTTCGGTGGGACCGACATGCAACTCGGTAGGACCGATATGGTTAGGGTTAGGGCATAACGTAATCTCGGTGAGACCGATTACACAAACTCGGTGAGACCGATTTTGGTAATTAGCTAACTAGAGAGTTGGTCAGGCAAACTCGGTGGGATCGATTACTCAAACCGGTGGGACTGATTTTGGTAATAAGTTAACCAGGAAGTTTGGATTGTAATCTCGGTAGTACGGATTGCTCAAACTCGGTAAGACCAATTTTGATAATGGACATACACAGAGAGATTACAATCCCATCTCGGTGAGACTGAGATCCCTAACGGTGAGACCGATTTGTCTAGGGTTTGTGGCAGTGGCTATGACATCTGAACTCGGTGGCGCCGGATAGAAAGAATCGGTGGGGTCAAGTTTGACTTTAGGTTTAGGTCATATGTGTGGAAGTGGGAAAGTAGTTGAGGGTTTTGGAGCATATCACTAAGCACTGTGGAGCAAGAAACTCATTAAGCAACACCTCATCCCTTCTTGATAGTATTGGCTTTTCCTATAGACTCAATGTGATCTTGTATCACTAAAATATAAAATGAAGAGTCTTGAGCTTGAAGCTTGAGCCAATCCTTTGTACTTAGCATCTTGATGGAGTTCCCACATCCTTTAGTCCATGCCACTCCATTGTTGAACTTATCTGAAACATACTAGATAAAAGTGTTAGTCCAACAAGAGATATGTTGACATTAATTACCAAAACCACCTAGGGAGCACTTGTGCTTTCAATCTCCCCCTTTTTGGTAATTGATGACAACATGCATCAAAGCTTTAGATAAAGATATAAAGAATAGCAAGTGAAGCTTTGGAGAGACATGTAACAAGCATAGGCTCCCCCTACATGTATGCAATCATGTGAATATGGAATATGGAAGCATGTGAGAGCATAAACATGATAGAGCAGGCAATGTGTTACATGTATCTTGGCCATATGCATCAGAGCAAAGCATATTAAAGAAAATACCTTCCTGCTCATGAGTCCTTCTTGCAAACAGTATGTACACCAGCAAGAATTCCTCATACACATGATTGTGATGCATATACTTACCTTGTAGTCTTGAGTTGGCTTAGGATGGAATGAACCTGCGTAAACAAGGTTAGATAACACAGGTACATCTACTAGCCAGAGCAAACAGAAGAAACCACAAGAATACCAAGACTGGGATGACATGTAGAGAGTGAGTACTAAGTACCACATTGGATTAGACATGTCCCCAAGAGTAAAGATATGCAATGAATTTAAATGATTTCTTTCCCTTAGATGTCTTGCTCCCCCTGAATCTAGCGTGGGATACTGGGAGAAGATAGGGAACAGAAAACCAGAGCTAAAAGATATAATTGAACAGAGCTAATGCAAATAAGCACATATGAACATGTCTTTCCCCTCAAGAAGACATGTGGTATCTCTCCTCTTGAACACCAAGCATCTGGGATCCTTGAGAAATACTTTCTACTTGAGTATTCTCTCCCCCTGGAGATCTCTTTCTCCCCCTGAGGAGGTGATATTCTCTCTCTCTGATGTGATCTCTCTAAGTGATAAGCTTTGATGTGATCTCTCTCTCCCCCTTTGACATCAATTTCCAAGAAGGGTCTTCTGGAATTTGTCGTGAATGGGTTTGGTCCTTGAGTCACAGCACAAAGCAATGATAAAAATGTGATGCTTGTAGAGGACAAGATTCATTTAGTGGAGCTGGATCAGAAGAAACACAGAATGAGTGGCAAACTGTTTTTCCTACTGTGAAATCAGTGGCACTGAGTGGTATGCTTCGGTTGTACCGAAAGGATTCGGTTGGACCGAAAACAACAAATCGGTGAAACCGAGTTCATCGAGAGAAAACACTTGTCACCTCAGCTCACTAGACTAGTAAGATCTCACAAAGATTTGCAAGGAATTTACTGAATGATATGCAATGAATTGGATGTAGAAAATGCAGAGCAAGCAGAAAGAAATCTAGATGAAGTTTTTTTTGAAAGGGGAAACAAATATGCATGCGACAAATGCAAAAACACAGAAAAGTACACAAGAGAACTTCATCTAGAGATGGTCGGCGACAAAGTCACCTATGTTAGAGTATATTGACTTAGGAGTCAAGTGAGATCACTTGATCATAGGTCATACTCATCGTTTAAGCTCAAAATGGGGTTGCCATTTTTTGTTTAAGCATCTTGATGTATTCACATCTTGTCGAGTTGCTTTAGCTCATGACTTGGAGTAAAGCTTCTCTAAGATGGAATAACATACCTTGGTTGGTGGTGTTGAACATGTAGTTGAACTTGTGTGGGTTGCTCAAGGTTGATGTAGCTCATCAAGAATTTGGAGCACCACTTGGAATTTGAGTCCATTTACCTACATGGGTTAGTTCTTGCAAGGAAGAGCACTTGTGTATCCAAAAATGACAATCATGAAGCTCAACATAGAATTTGTCAAAGGATATGTTTGGATGGTTCCGTGCTTCCTTGTCTTCAACCACCATAGTGTAGAAACTTGGTGATGTTGAGATTGCTCAAGATGTGAGTAGACTACAATCTCATGGAATTTGATTCAACCAAGTACCTACATGGGTTAGATAACATGCAAGGTGCAAGTATACCCAAGACATAAGATTTTCATCATAAGAGAAATATCAAGGATTAGTCACTCATGTCTTGCATGTATCCAATGGAGTTTCTACTCCAAGTTTGAAGCATCAATGATGTTCAATTTTCCTCTTAACCTGCAAAACACTTTCTCATCCAGAGGTTTAGTGAATATATCTGCTAGTTGCTTTTCGGTGCGAACATGCTTAAGATTAATGTCACCCCTAGCAACATGATCTCAAATGAAATGATGACGAACTTCAATATGCTTAGTTCGAGAATGTTGTACGGGATTATGACCAATTTTGATAGCACTTTCATTGTCACAAAGCAATGGAACATGTTTCACATATATCCCATAATCTTTAAGAGTTTGGGTCATCCAAAGTAATTGGGCACAACATGAACCAGCGACAATGTATTCCGCTTCGGCGGTGGATAAGGATACTGAGTTTTGTTTCTTGGAGGACCAAGACACAAGAGATATACCAAGAAATTGACCAAGTACCCGAAGTGGACATTCTATCAACCTTGTCTCCGGCATAGTCCGAGTCGGAGTAGCCAACAAGATCGAAAGAGGCCCTCTTAGGATACCAAATGCCAAAATTTGGTGTATGGATTAAGTATCTCACTATCCTTTTCACGGCCTTAAGATGACATTCTTTAGGAGCAGCTTGATATCGTGCACACATGCACACACTTAGCATGATATCGGGAGGTGAAGCACATAGATATAACAATGAACCAATCATAGAGCGATAAACCTTTTGATCAACTGGTTCACCATCTTTGGTCAAGTCAAGATGTCCACTAGTAGGCATGGGTGTAGACATACCTTTGCATTCTTGCATATTGAACTTCTTGAATAAGTCCTTGGTGTACTTCGTTTGAGAAACAAAGGTACCTTCCTTAGTTTGCTTGATTTGCAACCCAAGAAAGAATTTGAGTTCACTCATCATAGACATCTCAAACTTCTCCGACATTAGCTTCCCAAACTTTTCACTAAAATGAGGGTTAGTTGAACCAAATATAATATCATCAACATAGATTTGGCACACAAATAGTTCTCCATTAACCCTTTTAGTAAAAAGTGTGGAATCAATTTTCCTAATTTCAAAGCCTTTTTCAATGAGGAACTTGGTCAAGCATTTATACCACGCTCTAGGAGCTTGTTTAAGACCATAAAGGGCTTTGTGAAGTTTGTAAACATGATTGGGTTTCTTAGGATTGACAAAGCCGGGAGGTTGCTTAACATAAACTTCCTCCTCTATTTCACCATTTAGAAAAGCACTTTTAATGTCCATTTGGTACAAGGTGATATCATGGTGATTAGCATAGGCAAGTAAGATGCGAATGGACTCAAGTCTAGCAACGGGAGCGTAAGTCTCACCATAGTCCATACCTTCGACTTGTGTGTAGCCTTGGGCGACGAGACGTGCTTTGTTGCGAACTACTTGTCCATCTTCATCTTGCTTGTTGCGAAACACCCATTTGGTACCGATGATGTTGTGGTTGTTGTCGGGCTTCTCAACCAATGTCCAAACTTGGTTCCTCTCAAAGTTGTGTAGCTCTTCATGCATAGCATTTATCCAATCCGGATCTTCCAATGCTTCTTCGACCTTCATAGGTTCAATGCTAGAGATGAAAGAATAGTTTTCACAAAAGTTAGCTAAACGAGTTTTAGAGCGAGTGATTCTCCCGGTTTGAATATCATTGTAGATTTGCTCGACGGGATGGTCTTTAGCAATTCTTGCTCGAACTCGTGAAAGCTTTTGCTTGGTTCTTGGTTGAACTTCTTCTTCATCTTGTTCTTCTTCTTGGCCTTCTTCATTGTTGGCGTTGTCGTTCTCTTGTCGTGGTGGAGAAGGAGGTTGTTGACGTTCATCTTGATGCACTTCCTCGTTTTCTTCATCTTGGTGTGTCCCACTTGTGGATGCTTCCGTATCAACTCTTGGTTCACCTTGTCGTGAAGTAGAAGCTTCCACTTGGACGGACGAGGTACTCTCCTTCACCTCCGTTGGACGGACCTTGCCAATAGACAAGTCTTGGATTGCTTCCGAAGGATCTTTGTCTCCTACATCAATTGGCAATTGCTCTACTTGCGAGCCGTTAGATTCATCAAACTTCACATCTACCGTCTCTTCAACCTTTCGGGTGAAATTGTTGTAGACACGGTAAGTGTGAGAGTTTGAGCCATAACCTAGTAGGAAACCTTCATGAGACTTAGGAGCAAATTTAGAACGACGATGCTTATCAAGAATGTAGCACTTTGAGCCGAATACTCGAAAGTATCCAACTTGGGGTTTGTTACCGGTGAGGAGCTCGTATGCCGTCTTGCCGAGTAGCTTGTGAAGATACAAGCGATTTGTTGCATGACAAGCTGTCTCAACCGCTTCTGCCCAAAAGTGCTTCGGTGTCTTGTACTCATCAAGCATCGTTCTCGCCATTTCGATGAGCGTCCGGTTCTTCCTCTCAACAACTCCATTTTGTTGAGGTGTGTACGTAGCCGAGAACTCGTGTGAAATCCCTTCTTCGTCAAGAAAGGTGTCCACATTTGCGTTCTTGAACTCCGTTCCGTTGTCGCTGCGAACCTTCTTGATCTTCACTTCAAATTGATTTTGGGCCTTCCTAGCGAAGTTTTTGAAGATCTTTTGGACCTGCGATTTATCATCGAGAAAGAACACCCACGTAAATCTTGAAAAATCATCAACTATAACTAGACCAAAAGAATTTCCACCGAGACTCTTGTAGGAGTTGGGACCAAAGAGATCCATGTGAAGTAGCTCGAGTGGCCTCCTTGTGGTCATGATGTTCTTCACGGGATGCCTTCCTCGAGCCTCTTTACCTGCCTGACAAGCGCTGTAAAGGTTATCCTTATCAAATATGAAATCGTTAACACCAAGGATATGATTTCCTTTAATAAGCTTGTCAAGGTTTCGCATACCAACATGACCTAGTCGTCTATGCCATAACCAACCTTTTGAGGATTTAGCAATGAAGCAAGTTTTAGGTTGAGCCTTTTTAGTGAAATCAACAATGTATAGATCACCTCTACGCACACCGGTAAAGACCATTTTATGATTATCTCGACGAAACACTTGGCAATCTACTTCAGTAAATAGGACATTGAAACCAAAATCAGCAAGTCTAGATACTGAAAGTAAGTTGTATCCAAGAGATTCAACGAGCATGACATTTTGTATGGAGCTATCATGTGATATGGCCACCTTACCGAGGCCAACCACCTTACCCTTTGAGTTGTCACCGAAAGTGACATACTTTCGAGGACTATCATTTTCAGCAAGCTCACGAAACATGTCTTTATCTCCGGTCATGTGATCGGTACATCCACTATCAAGAACCCATTCCTTTCCTCCTGACATATATCCCCGAAGATTTGCCATAAGACCAAAGTGTCTCATTGCATCATCAAGATCGAAGTCACTATCATCATCCTCATCATAGTATCCATGTTCAACATCGTCATGTGGTGGATCAAATCCTAGAGAGGGTGATTCGTTAGAGTGAGTTTGACAATGATCTTGCTTATGAATTTTTATAGCTTCGGAAATAATATCACTAATAATTCCAACATCTCCTTTGGCACGCATAAGGTTTGTAAGCTCAAATAGACGATCACCAAACATAGGATCACTAGTATTCATCTTACTCAAGGCAATAGACTTATGGAGAATTTCATCAAGATTTTTCAAGGAATAATTTGGAAAGCGTTCCTCAAGAAATTTCCATATAGTGTAGGCACACTTAAGAGTAGGCAAACATCCAATCAAGTTTCTAGGCAATCCTCTAATGATAAGTTCGGCAGTTCTAAGATTCCTAATCATGTCAATTGACTCATCAAGGGTAGGATGCATAGGATCAACATGAGGTGCACAAGGGCTAGCAATGTACTTGTTCAAATGATATTGATTGAAAATTACAAGCATCTCATTTTTCCACTCATGAAAATACTCTCCATCAAGAATAGGCACTCTATGTCTAAGACTCCCCAAAGTAGACTCATCCATCTTCCTCCAATGGTGATTAAACCAAGGCAATGGAGACCAATGCTCTGATACCACTTGTAGGACCTTGAGAAGAGGTGTCTAGAGGGGGGGTGATTAGACACTAAGTACAAAGTTGCAGTTTTTAACTTCTTTAAGTTTAAGTGGAGTTTAGGCACAAGTTTAACATTCACAATACATAACAAGCAAGCATGCAAAGAGTGTATGAGCAGCGGAAAGTAAAGCATGCAACTTGCAAGAATGTAAAGGGAAGGGTTTTGGAGGATTCAAACGCAATTGGAGACACGGATGTTTTTGGCGTGGTTCCGATAGGTGGTGCTATCGTACATCCACGTTGATGGAGACTTCAACCCACGAAGGGTAACGGTTGCGCGAGTCCACGGAGGGCTCCACCCACGAAGGGTCCACGAAGAAGCAACCTTGTCTATCCCACCATGGCCGTCGCCCACGAAGGACTTGCCTCACTAGCGGTAGATCTTCACGAAGTAGGCGATCTCCTTGCCCTTACAAACTCCTTGGTTCAACTCCACAATCTTGTCGGAGGCTCCCAAGTGACACCTAGCCAATCTAGGAGACACTACTCTCCAAGAAGTAACAAATGGTGCGTTGATGATGAACTCCTTGCTCTTGTGCTTCAAATGATAGTCTCCCCAACACTCAACTCTCTCTCATGGGATTTGGATCTGGTGGAAAGAAGATTTGAGTGGAAAGCAACTTGGGGAAGGCTAGAGATCAAGATTCATATGGTAGGAATGGAATATCTTGGCCTCAACACATGAGTAGGTAGTTCTCTCTTAGAAAATGTATGCTGGAAGTGTAGGTTCAGTCTGATGGCTCTCTCCATGAATGAAGAGGAGGTGGAGGGGTATATATAGCCTCCACACAAAATCTAACCGTTACACACAACTTGCCAAACTCGGTGGGACCGAATTGATAAACTCGGTCGGACCAATTCAGCAAATCTAGTGACCGTTAGGATTTTCGGTGGGACCGACATGCAACTCGGTAGGACCGATATGGTTAGGGTTAGGGCATAACGTAATCTCGTGAGACCGATTACACAAACTCGGTGAGACCGATTTTGGTAATTAGCTAACTAGAGAGTTGGTCAGGCAAACTCGGTGGGACTAATTACTCAAACTCGGTGGGACCGATTTTGGTAATAAGTTCACCAGGAAGTTTGCATTGTAATCTCGGTAGTACCGATTGCTCAAACTCGGTAAGACCGATTTTGATAATGGACATACACAGAGAGATTACAATCCCATCTCGGTGAGACCGAGATCCCTATCGGTGAGACCGATTTGTCTAGGGTTTTTGGCAGTGGCTATGACATCTGAACTCGGTGGCGCCAGGTAGAATGAATCGGTGGGGTCAAGTTTGACTTTAGGTTTAGGTCATATGTGTGTAAGTGGGAAAGTAGTTGAGGGTTTTGGAGCATATCACTAAGCACTGTGGAGCAAGAAACTCATTAAGCAACACCTCATCCCTTCTTGATAGTATTGGCTTTTCCTATAGACTCAATGTGATCTTGGATCACTAAAATATAAAATGAAGAGTCTTGAGCTTGAAGCTTGAGCCAATCCTTTGTCCTTAGCATCTTGAAGGAGTTCCCACATCCTTTAGTCCATGCCACTCCATTATTGAACTTATCTGAAACATACTAGATAAAAGTGTTAGTCCAACAAGAGATATGTTGACATTAATTACCAAAACCACCTAGGGAGCACTTGTGCTTTCATTACTTCTCTTACAGATAGTTGTCAAAGAAAACCTTGCGTGGTTTGTCCCGCTCATGCTGCGTCGTCGTCCACCCCAGCTCAGCTGCTCCAACGACAGAAGGGTCCAGCACAGCAGGGATCCGGCCTCCAGACTGTCTTTCGCCGCCTCAGATCTTCTTCCCCGCCGCTGGCAGCCATGAAAACTACATTACCATCATCAACCGAGCAGATGACCTCAAGGACTACACGAATCTGCAAGAGAGGTCACACTCTTTCGTGTCTGCTTACGTTATGCATTGCTTAATATTACATGCTACTTTATCGTCCTGTTCACTGATTAGACTCTGAGTCAGCTCCAAACTAATGGTCGAACTTGAGTTTTTAAACTGTTGTGCGGTACATATCGGGGCCGCTATCAATAGTATCTATCTACTATCTGGTTAATCTCCGGTGTCTACTATGAGTTTCATGTTGGGTGGGGAACAAATAGTAAAGAAGCCATTATCTGTATTTTTTAACTGAAGCCATTATCTGCCTGCTATTATTGGTTTTGGGTCTATCCACAGGTTGCTACCATCACTCTGGATTTCTGCATGCACTCCTTACATAATATCACTATGTTTTATTCCTATGCATGATGGTTATTGTAAACAATGGAACTGAACATGTAGAGCAAAAGAGACGAGCCTTGCGTGGCAATAAAATTTCATGCAGGCGTCGCTCCATGGTAGGCGCAAAGGCAGCCCCCCCTCCACGCATTTTGGATTGTAATCGAGAGGAAGATATCTGTTCTGAGGGGGATTCAGAAGGAGAAGACAACTCCTATTTACCCCCTGAGGTCTTCGCTCTAACTTGGCATGCTGATGCTAGTTATATCATGCATATGGTGTCTTGCATTGCTTACTTTATACATCAAATATGTCATCTACTTAGTTTAGACATCCTTTGTGTGAATGCCGTCTGTTTAGTTTATTCATCGTTTATGTGAATTATGCAACGCCATCTTGTTTAGCCAGGCATCATGTATGTGAATTTTGCAATGCCATCCTGCTTAGCCAGTCATTTGATATGTAAATTATATCAGGCCATCCTTTTCTTGCGTTACATATTACATTTGTCAACAATGTTAGTACATTCAACTGCTCTTCATGTGCATCAGCCATTTGACACGGTGATGGCAAATTCTGGAGTGAAAACAAAGTCTTCAGAGCAGACTATGCTATCTGACGAAGCGCATATCTCGCTGGTTATGGATAGCTCCTCAGAGGAGGATTCAGAGACAGATGACCAGTCCTATTCCCCCCCCCCCCCCCGAGGTGTATGCTCTAACTTGGCAGGGTTATGTTGCTCATATCGTGTGTATGGTGTCTCGCATTGCTATGTCATTTGATTAGTTTAGACATGCTTTGTGTGAATGCCACCTGTTCAGTGTCTAATTACCATATATGTGAATTATGCATTGCCATCTTGTTGCAAGACATTATATATGTCAATTATACAATGCTATCATGTTGCAAAGGCATTATATATGTGAATTATGCAATGTCATGCTGTTTAGCCAATCATCATGTATGTGAATTATATCATGCTATCATTTTTTTGTATTACGTGTTCCATTTGTCGACAACGTTTGTATATTCAACTACTCTTCCTGTGCATCAGCCATTTAAAGCCGTGATGGAAGTATCTGGAGTGAACACAAGGTACTCAGAGCATACAATGCTACCTGCTGAAGTAGACATCTTGCTGGTTACAGAGAGCTCCTCAGAGGAGGATTCAGAGACTGATGACCAGTCCTATTTCCCCCCTGAGGTCTATTCTCAAACTTGGCAGGGTTATATTACCCATGTCATGCATGTTGTCTTGCATTGCTTAATTTTTACATCATATATGGATTGCCATCTGCTTACTTGCTTACTATATAAATCATATATTTGAATTATATCATGCCATCATGTTTACATAGTACATACACATCATCTATCTGAATTATGGCATGGCAACCCATTTAATAAAGACATCATATAGTTATATCATCTCATCCTGTTTAGTGTTTACAGTCATCATATTTTGAATTATGGCATTCTATCCGTGAATGTATGTGAATTATGGCATGCCAACCTATTTAATAAACACATTATATAGTTATGTCATGTCATCCTGTTTACATAGTCTCATATTTTGAACTATGTCTTTCCATATTTTTTAGTTAGCCATCATAATGTGAAATTGTTTCATGCTATCCTGTTTAGTTAGCCATCATATATGTGAAATTGTGTCATGCTATCCTGTTTGGTTAGACAACATAAATATGAATTATTTCATGCCCTCTTTTATTCCCAACTATCCATTGTACCTGTCTATCATACAATGTCTATACTTTCAATTACTTTTCTTGTTTATCAGCCATTTGAATTGGAGAGTGTGATGGCAGTATCTAAGGGAGTAACAACACGGTCTTCAGAAAAGATAGTGCTACCAGTTGATGTAGATAGAACCATGGTTGTACTTGCCCAAGGACCAGATCCACCACACATAACCCAGACTCTCGCAGATTGTACCCCTACCCAGTTGGACAGAGAACCAGCTACACCCCTTCTAACCCCAACCCCGGCAGATAGTAACCCAGTTCCAGTTGACACATCACCGTCTCCACCACAGAGCACCCAAACACGAGCAGTTAGTAAGGGAACTGCAGTGCCCAAAGCACGAGGACCACCACTCCGAATCCGAACTCAACGCTTAAAGGAGAAGAAGATTTGTTCTCAGGTTAGGTTCTGTAGCTATGGTTCATACTCCTTTGCTGTTGCATTACTGTATTTACTCATACCAACTATTTTCAAATTTGAAGGATGGAATTGAAACTCCAATGGTGCAACAGGTATGTTTTAAACCTGTTTCTTTAACCGGTTTGCTGTTGTAACCTGCTCTATGTTGATTTTAGTTTCAATTGAATAAACAGTTATGTTCTTATGTCATGCACATACCAAGTGTTGTTATTGCTCTATAGTTACCCACACTTATATCCTGTCTATTCTGCTTTGTCTTGAACAAATATTATTTGAACTGTGTCTCTATCTTGATTTGGCAACAAAAACTAGAATGATATAGACCATAAAGTGACCATGGTACATAGATATATGTTTGTTTCATGTTGTTATCCTGTCCACTTTACTACTGAACTCATTTACCAAACTGAGTTTCATATACAACATGGTAAACATGTGATGTGTCTGCTTGTTTCTCTTTTAGAATGCAGACAAAATGTTGGAGAACAGTACCGCGTTATCCAATGGTAAAGGAAGTAATGCAGATAAGGTTCAAGATAGTGAGACATCCCTGTTGGTCTCCAAGAAAGCTGATAAAAACTATCTTGACGACAGTGAGGGAACCCAAAAGTCCTGTCTTGATATAGTGTTCGAGTTACTGGCCACTACTGCTAGCACAAGCTCTTCGAACTCGTTGCCTGAATCAGTTTGTCTTCTTGAGTCTCAACTTCAAGTTGAAATACATCGATCAGATGTGCTGCGACAAGAAGCTGAAGGACTGAGGAAGTCCCTGCAGAATTCAGATGCATATTTTCTGGTGCAACAGCAAGCGCTGGAGGATTTAAGCGCCAAACAAGAGAAAGTTAATAAGCTTGCTAAGCATCTCGCCAGCATTATGGGTACCCAGGATATTGTTTCTTGAGATCTCCTGAAGTGGTTTAGTTCTGGATTTGTTTTGCTGCAGCGTTTATTTGCGCTGGTCGCCAACTTTGACAACCAGTGTATATGATATGTTGCTTTGTTCCCTATATTTGCACTGGTGGCGAACTTTGATGCCTAGTGGATGTAATATGTGTAATAGTCGTGATAG
Source organism: Triticum aestivum (assembly GCF_018294505.1). NCBI lineage: Eukaryota > Viridiplantae > Streptophyta > Magnoliopsida > Poales > Poaceae > Triticum > Triticum aestivum. The sequence goes on along the minus strand of NC_057807.1, from coordinate 461,121,961 downwards.
CCTAGCATTAGTTGCTTGCTTATTTATTTCCTTTTTGTCTTGTTTATTTGTTTGCTTGTAGTCGTTGCAGTTCTTTTTCCGCGGTTTGCTAGTGGCTGCAATAACCTATTTTTTAAAATTAGGCCACAATAACCATCAGCTAATATTTACTGTAGTGACACTGGGCCTCCTACTGGCCGAAGAAAAAGTGGGCCTTCTATGGGCCGTAGAAACAATGGGACTTCTATGGGCCATAGAAACAATGGGCCTTCTTCGGGCCGTATCATCAATGGGCCTTATACGAGTCGTATGATCGATTGGCCAAACATGGGCCAAACAGACCGCCTTATGGCCGTAAACGGGCTAGAGTTGGAATCGTCCGTTCATGGGCCGACCATAACGGGCCATCGTTAATATGCCATATTTGATGACGCTATGGAAACGGCCCAATGTATTAACGGACCACAAACGGGCCGACTATAACCACAGGCTGAATTTGGCCCACGGGCAGAAAATGACAGTAACGGGCCGTAAGTAAACGAATGCTGGAAATGAGCCCAAGAATAAATGGGCTCTGAGAAGGCCGAAAGATAACATGGGCTGGAAACGGCCCACCCTAATAATGGGCCATTTATGGGTATAAAGTTATACACTGTTCATTACGGGCCAGTTTCACCACGGGCCGTTAATGGGTGTAAAGTGATACACTGTTCATTACGGGCCAGTTTCACCACGGGCCGTTAATAGGCCAAGAGTTACATAGGGCCTCATATGGGCCGAAAGACGTCATGGGCCATACATGCGCCAGAAGTGAAAATGGGCTGGAATCATATTGGATGGCCCAGATGACGCTACTGGGCCTAATTCGGATAGGGCATAACGGGCCTTGGGTTAGCGGGCTGTAAATGGGCTATATGCGAATAGCCCGTTAACAGGCTTTCCATGGGCCGGCCCGCCACCTTTTGACCAAGTCAAATGGGCCGGCCTTTTCACATGAATGGGCCTCTGTTGGGCCGTGCCACATGTCGACGTATCATAGGCGCCTTACCTCCAATGAGTGGATGACATCTGTCCCAACGATGAGCAGACACGTGTTTCCTCCAGCCAATGATAATTTTACACGTGGAAAATCCCCATTGGTCGGGGCTGTTAACGGGTTATCGGATCCAAAACCTGACCCGATAGCTTAACGGCATTCCGTTACGGTGGATGCCACGTGTCGGCCACCCTTAACGAAAGCACTTCTGTGACGCGCGATTTATCGTCATGGAAGTGGACACTTCCATGATGATAATTTTGGTAATGTCATGGAACACTTCTACGACAGCATAGGTATGACTATCTTGATTCTGTCATAAAATCGTCATGGATGTACATGCATGACAAAAAACGCGACCTACTGTGACAAACACGTATCATCACGGAAGTGTATTTTTTTGTAGTGGTCTTTCAAAATATCAATGCTTCCAGAACGTTATCCCTACAAAATCATATAGTCTTGTATGCTCCCTTTTCTTAACACAAGGTACCCCTCATGCCTATCCCGGTGTCAGCCAAGCAATTGTTTCATACTTTAGTATTCTCAAACTTTTTCAACCTTCACGCAATACATGAGCGTGAGTCATGGATATAGCACTATGGGTGGAATAGAATATGGTGGTGGAGGTTATGTGGAGAAGACAAAAAGGGAGAAAGTCTCACATCGACGCGGCTAATCAACGAGCTATGGAGATGCCTATCAATTGATGTCAATGCGAGGAGTAGGGATTGCCATGCAACAGATGCACTAGAGCTATAAGTGTATGAAAGCTCAAACTGAAAACTAAGTGGGTGTGCATCCAACTTGCTTGCTCATGAAGACCTAGGGCATTTGAGGAAGCCCATCGTTGGAATATACAATCCAAGTTCTATAATGAAAATTCCCACTAGTATATGAAAGTGATAACATAGGAGACTCTCTATATGAAGAACATGGTGCTACTCTGAAGCACAAGTGTGGTAAAAGGATAGTAACATTGCCCCTTTTCTTTTTCTTTTTTTTCTTTTTTTCCTTTTTTGGGTGGGCTTCTTTGACCCCCTTTCTTATTTAGGCTTCTTTGGCCTTTCCTTTTTTTCCTTTTTTTCTTTTTTTTCATGGGGCAATGCTCTATAATGATGATCATCACACTTTTATTTACTTACAACTCAATATTACAAGTCGATACTAGAACAAAGATATGACTCTATATGAATGCTTCCGGCGGTGTTCCGGGATGTGCAATGATCTAGCATAGCAATGGCATCAAAAAACGGACAAGCCATGAAAACATCATGCTAGCTATCTTATGATCATGCAAAGCAATATGACAATTAATGCTCAAGTCATGTATATGATGATGATGGAAGTTGCATGGCAATATATCTCGGAATGGCTATGGAAATGCCATGATAGGAAGGTATGGTGGCTGTTTTGAGGAAGATATAAGGAGGCTTATGTGTGATAGAGCGTATCGTATCACGAGGTTTGGATGCACCGGCGAAGTTTGCACCAACTCTCGAGGTGAGAAAGGGCAATGCACGGTACCAAAGAGGCTAGCAATGATGGAAAGGTAAAAGTGCGTATAATCCATGGACTCAACATTAGTCATAAAGAACTCACATACTTATAGCAAAAATTTATTAGCCCTTGAAACAAAGTACTACACGCATGCTCCTAGGGGGGAGGTTGGTAGGAGTTAACCATCGCGCGCCCCCGACCTTCATGCAAAGATAAACAATCAAAATACAATGCGCGCCAATTTGGTTACATAGTTAGTAGACCATACGTGCATGCTTCGGGAATCACAAACCTTAACACCAACATCCTTACTAAACACAACCATCTACTAGTACCTCCCACATATTATCATCTCTATATCGCAAAACTATTGCAAGGAATCAAACATATCATATTCAGCGATCTACAAGTTTATGTAGGATTTTATGACTATCCATGTGAATGACCAATTCCTGTCATGTATCTAAATAGATAGAAGTGAATCAAGAAAGTTTAATTCTTTCTATAAAAGATATGCCCACGCTCTAACAAATATAAGTGAAGCAAAGAGCATTCTACAAATGGCGGTTTTCTATGTGAAGAGAAACAGGCAATCCGGACTTCAAATGATATAAGTGAACCACATGAAGCATTCTATAAAGCCATACTCAAAAGATTTAAGTGAAGTGCAATGAGAATTCTATAAATCAACCAAGGAATATCTCATACCAGCATGGTGCATAAAATAAAAGTAAAAACTAAATGCAAAAGACGCTCCAAGACCTGCACATATCGCATGAACGAAATGAGTCTGAAAACATACTGATACTTGTTGAAGAAAGAGGGGATGTCTTCCGGGGCATCCCCAAGCTTAGACGCTTGAGTCTCCTTGAATATTTACTTGGGGTGCCTTGGGCATCCCCAAGCTTGAGCTCCTGCCTCTCTTCCTTTTCCTCATATCGAGACCTCCTCGATTAGACACTTCATCCACACAAAACTTCAACAGAAAACTCGGTAAGATCCGTTAGTATAATAAAGCAAATCACTACTCTAAGTACTATAGCAAACCAATTAATAATTTTTTTTTGCATTGTGTCTACTGTAATATAACTTTTTCATGGCTTAATCCACTGATATAAATTGATAGATTCATCAAAACAAGCAAACTATGCATCAAAAACAGAATCTGTTAAAAACAGAACAGTCTGTAGCAATCTGAACATCCACCATACTTCTGGTACCCCAAAAATTCTACAGACATTAGAAAAAATAAAAAAGTTGTACAGAAAGACAGTGCAAAAAGAATCAGAACCATTTGGTGTTCCAATAAAAAATGTAAAATCACGCACTACAGCCAAAGTTTCTGTCCTGCACCGTACAAACCAACAAGCATTGTAAACATCCTAAAGGCAAACCTTGGCACATTATTTTTATAATACAATGGAATTGTACAAGGGGATAATTATTTTTGTTGAAAAGTTTCTGTAATCAAGATTCACAAAATTTCCGTGAGCATGAACAAAGTTCAAGGCTAGCTCCCACTTCAACAATGCTTGTCTTTCTCACTTTCGCTTTCCTTTTTGAAAAGTTTTCAGTTCCCCTCTTTATTTTTTTTGTTTTTAAACTATATAAAAGCACTCAACAGAAATAAATGACTCTCTAAAATTTCTGGGTTGTCTCACTAGTAGCGCTTTCTTTAAAGCTATTAAGCTAGGCATATAGTGCTCAAGTAATGGATCCACCTGGATCCCAAGGTATATCAAAGCCAATTTTAATTAACAATGATTTGTAATTTAGTAGTGAGCACAAAGTAACATATATCAAGCAATAACAGTGTCTAACTCTCTTCCTATGCATCGGCATGTCATAAAAGAACAATTCATGCACACAAAGTAAAGGCCAATGCATAGTATAAGAAGTTTCTTGCAATTTTATCGTGTTGGAAACATAGAGAGGTGGAGATATAGTTCCTCTCTCATAATAATTGCAAGTAGGAGCAGCAAGCACATGCATATTATATCTATCAAAATCATCATGTGAAGTAGTAAAAGGCAACCCATCAACATAATCCTTAATAAGCACAAACTTCTCCGATATAGTGTAGTTTGGAGAATTCAAAAGGATAATAGGACTATCATGCGTGGGTGCAATAGCAAGAATTTCATGTTTAACATAAGGAACTATAGAAAGTTCATCTCCATAAGCATAATTCATATTGGCATCTTGGCCACAAGCATAGCAAGCATCATTAAAAGGGGATATTTCAAGAGAATCAACGGGATCATAACAATCATCATAGCAATCATCATAGTAATCATCATAGCAATCATCCTTCGGTAAGCACAAAGGGAAATTAAACAATGTATGAGTTGAAGAGTTACTCTCATTAGAAGGTGGGCACGGGTAGCTAATCCGCTCTTCCTCCTTTTGTTCTTCGCTCTTCTCATCATCTTTTCCATCCAATGAGCTCACAGTTTCATCAATTTCTTCTTCCATAACTTCCTGCAAAATATTAGTCTCTTCTTGGACAGCGGAGAATTTCTCAATATATAGTTTAACATAGGCATTAGAAGCATAATTATCATAACAATATTCAAGTATGGCAAAATTTTCAGATTTGTAGAGAGTAGCATCATACTTTTCAATCAAATAAGAAATTTCATAAGCACCCTTAAAAGCAACAAATTCTTCAATTTTTTGAACATCATAGTAATTATAAACACGCTTAGCATACAAAGATACGATTCCATTATCAATAAACTCACATTGGTAGGGAAGGTGTTTCTTAGGGTTTTTAGAACAACAAGTAACATCATATATTTCACATAAAGTCCAAGCATAGCATTGCAAACGATGAATTTGATCCAGTAAAAGTTTCCCTTTTTCAGATATACGGTGTCGCACATAACAAGCATGCCCATCTAAAGATTTGCCCTCAACTAAGCTAGTGGGGGTTTCAGCACGAGCACAAAGGGATCGAAGATGATCCAAGTAAAAAGCTTCAGGAGTGTGATAGATTTTGAGTGGTTCTTCAACCATTGGTGTAGTAGGTACAACTAATTTTTTTGGTATTTTGCATTTCCTACCCATAACTAAAGATAGAAAACAACCAAGAACAACAAATAAAAATTACTTAGTGATAAAGCAAACAAGCACACACGAGAATATTCACACCACGCTATGACTCCCCGGCAACGGCGCCAGAAAAAGGTCTTGATGACCCGCAAGTATACGGGATAGTTGTAGCTATTTCGATAAGTAAGAGTGTCGAACCCAACGAGGAGCTAAAGGTAGAACAAATACTCTCTCAAGTCCTATTTGCCACTGATATGACTCTACGCACGCTTGATGTTCGCTTTACCTAGAACAAGTATGAAACTAGAAGTACTTTGTAGGTGTTGTTGGAAAGCTTTGCAAGATAATAAAAAGCACGTAAATAAAAAGTAGGGGCTGTTTAGATAAATAAGCAATAAAGTAAATATAACGAGTGTGGAAAAGTGGTGGTAGGAGTTGTGAAATTGTCCCTAAGCAATTGACTACTTTACTAGACCGATAGCAAGTTTTATGTGGGAGAGGCCACTGCTAGCATGTCATCTCTGACTTGGAATTCTATGCACTTATGATTGGAACTATTAGCAAGCATCCACAACTACTAACGATCATGAAGGTAAAACCCAACCATAGCATTAAGATATATTGGTCCCCCTTCAATCCCGTATGCATCAATTTCTATGCTAGGTTGAAGCTTCTGTCACTCTTGCCCTCCAATACATAGTCCTATCAACATACAACTAACCCTATGGTGTGATCCACACGCGCGCTCATATGATGGGCACCAAAGGACAGCAACATAACCACAAGCAAATTAAATCAATCATAGCAATTCATCAACCACCAATGGGACAATGAAAATCTACTCAGACATCATAGGATGGCAACACATCATTGGATAATAATATGAAGCATAAATCACCATGTTCAAGTAGAGGGTACAGCGGGTTGCGGGAGAGTGGACCGCTGTAGATAGAGGGGGGGAAGGTGATGGATATGTTAGTGAAGATGGCGGAGGTGTTGGTGTAGATCGCGGTGATGATGATGGCCTCCGGCAGCGCTCCGGCGCCATCCGAAGCAAGGGGGAGAGATCCCTCCTTCTTCTTCTTCCTTGACCTTCTCCCTAGATGGGAGAAGGGTTTCCCCTCTGGTCCTTGGCTCCCATGGCGTGGGAGGGGCGAGAGCCAGCCCCTCCGAGATTGGATCTATCTCTCTGTTTCTATGTTCTGGTATTCTGCCCTGGCACCGTTTCTTTTATATCCGGAGATCCGTAACTCCGATTGGATTGAAACCTTCGCCCAGATATTTTTCCAAGAATTATCTTTCTTGCGGCCAAAGAAGGGCATCAACCGCCTTACGGGGTGCCCAGGAGGGTGGGGGCGTGCCCACCTGGAGTGGGTGTGGGCCCCTATCTCGTGGCCACCTCGGGCACCGTCTCGTGTTGATTTTACTTCCCAAAAATTACAAATATTCTAAAATAATTCCCTGTCCGTTTTTATCCCGTTTAGACTCTGTTTGATATGGGGTTTCTGCGAAACATAAAACATGCAACAGACAGGAACTGGCACTGGGCACTGGATCAATATGTTAGTCCCAAAAATAGTATAAAAAGTTGCCAAGAGTATATGAAAGTTGAATAATATTGTCATGGAACAATAAAAAATTATAGATACAACGGAGACGTATCAGTAAGCTACGTCGCAAAGTGCTTTTTTCGTAATTAAGCTCGACTTCTACTACTTCAACATGTAATTTTCGTCTTTTACAATTTGACTAGCTTATCCCATGCCATGCAAGACGCTATGTCTTGGAGAGGATGGGTTTTTAAGATCATGAGAGGAATGAAAGAAAGAAAATTAACCTAAGGACCCATCATGGTATGGATTTTGAGGTAAATCTATACAATTCTGAGAGCGTATCCAATTTTGGTTGCCCGGGTTGGGAAGCACTTTGCAAGATGTATGATTTTCAAGAGGGTATGTTTGTCACCATGGATCTTGGTGATCCTTACATCGAGGTGGACAATTTTGACATTTGGGTCCTTGTTGATACGCTTCCAATTCTAGAGCTATGTGAGTTTCTCAAACATAGTTATTAAGTAATTTATATTGTTTATCTCAAAATAGTTGACAGCTTATTTCCATTGATAGCTTATTTTCATTCTTCAAAGATTGTGCGGAAGATGGTAGACAGAACCTACTACACCGATGGCTCTGAGTTAACTTATCAGGAGAAAAATCATATGGTTGCATTTTGTACTGACGTTGAGAATTACAATGCCTATTATCAAACTCCTCCACATTATGGTCAATATGTGCCACTAGTGCACGTGTTGAATCATGATAACTTCCATGGATATACCCTGGTAAGATTTTTTTACTATTACGACATCCGTGCATCTTTTGCATACTTCTAAAACTAAACTACATTGCTAACTACGAAGTTATTACTATGTTTTTCAACAGAAAACCCCGATGGATTGTGTGACTCATTTGATGTATCAGAATGGTCACCTTGATGTTTTGAACATACAGCTAGGTCATCCTACGAGTCTCACCTGTCCATATCGGATTTCTAAAACCGGTGAACACATGGTAATCAAAGAATGGAAAAAATGTATGGACAGTCGTAAGGAGGTTCTTGGAAGCAAGATTGTGCGAAAGGCAAGAATTGGAGACAGGATAATCTCCATTCTCCATAAGGAGAGTCAGGGGCTATCTTATTTTATGTTATTTTCCCTAGGAGAAGGTAGTAGGTCCTAGCTAATACTCATGATCATGTGCTAAGAACAACTAAGTAGGATTGGTTAGATGACTATGATGATGATGTGGTATCGAGAAGAAGTTGTATGATCGATGATGATGAGTATGACTTGTTATTATGATACCAATGATGAGTTATTTATTATTATGATCAATGGTGCATGATGCTAAGTTGTTATATGAGCATGATGAGTTATTATATATATATATATATATATATATATATATATATATATATATATATATATCAGTAGGTGAAATGAACATGGATTAGATTCAAGTGGAGGCAACATGTGGTGCACATCGAAAGTACTACTAATCCAAACACATCGAAAGTACTACTAATCCAAACTAGAACTAGTTTGGATTAGTAGTACTTTCGATGTGCACCACATGTTGCCTCCACTTGAATCTACTCCACGTTCATTTCACCCACTGTTATATATAATAACTAATCATGGTCATAAAATCATATGATGAAAGTACTGTATATAAAACCACAACAAAAATAAGCTGTATTTTTAAAAATACAGGAAAAATTAGCAGCAGCGCTTTTCAGAAGAAGCGCTACTTGTACTTAGTACTATCAGTAGCGCTTACTATAGGAAAGCGCTACTGCTAACTAGGTATAGCAGTAGCGCGTCCATCCAGCGCTACTGCTACTAGTTAGTTGTAGCGCCTTAGTGGTCGCGCTTGCACAAGCGCTACTACTAGCTTAAAAACAAGCGCTACTACTAGGGTTTTCCCTAGTAGTGTGGTGCGCCTCCCTCCTTTGGCCCATGAGGCCCACCAAGTACCGGTGGCCTGCCGAAACCCCTTCCGGCACTCCGATAAAACTTTGGTGCATCCCAAAACCTTTCCGGTGACCAAATAGTATCGTCCTATATATTAATCTTTATCTCCGGACGATTCTGGAGCTCCTCGTCTTGTCTGTGATCTCATCCGGGACTCCGAACAACATTCGGTCACCAACTCACATAACTCATATAATACTATATCGTCAACAAAGTTAAGCGTGTGGACCCTACGGGTTCGAGAATGAAGTAGACATGACCGAGAGGCTTCTCCGGTCAATAACCAATAGCGGGACCTAGATGCCCATATTGGTTCATACATATTCTACGAAGATCTTTATCGGTCGAACCATTATGACAACGTACATAGTTCCCTTTGTCTGTCAGTATGTTACTTGCCCAAGAATCGATCGTCGGTATCTCCATACCTAGTTCAATCTCGTTACTGGCAAGTATCTTTCCTCGTTCCGTAATACATTATCTCATAACTAACTCCTTAGTTACTTTGCTTGCAAGCTTCTTGTGATGCTGTATTACCGAGAGAGCCCAGAGATACCTCTCCGATACACGGAGTGACAAATCCCAATCTCGATCCATGCCAACTCAACAAACACCTTCTAAGATACCTGTAGAGAATCTTTATGATCACCCAGTTACGTTGTGGCATTTGATAGCACACAAGGTATTCCTCCGGTATCCTGGAGTTGCATGATCTCATGGTCGAAGGAATATGTATTTGAGATTAAGAAAGCAGTAGCAATAAGCTGAACGATCCTATGCTAAGCTAATGGATGGGTCTTGTCCATCACATCATTCTCCTAATGATGTGATCCCGTTATCAAGTGACAACACATGTCTATGGTTAGGAAACCTTAACCATCTTTTGATCAACAACGAGCTAGTCTAGTAGAGGCTCACTAGGGACACGGTATTTGTTTATATATCCACACATGTATTTACGTTTCCGGTCAATACAATTCTAGCATGAATAATAAACCTTTGTCATGATTAAGGAAATATAATAATAACCACTTTATTACTGCCTCTAGGGCATATTTCCAATAGTCTCCCACTTGCACTAGAGTCAATAATCTAGTTCACATCACCATGTGATTAACACCCAATTAGTTCTAAGGTGTGATCATGTTTTTCTTGTGAGAGAAGCTTAGACAATGGGCTGCCACATTCTGATCCGTATGTATTTTGCAAATTTCTATGTCTACCATGCTCTGCATGTAGCTACTCTAGCTAATTGCTCCCATGTTCAATACATATCCAGATTGAGACTCAGAGTCATCCGGATCGGTGTTAAAGTTTGCATCGACGTAACCCTTTACGACAAACTCTTTATCACCTCCATAACCAAGAAACATTTCCTTAGTACTCTTTAGGTGCCTAAGGATAATTTTGACCATTGTCCAGTGATCCACTCCTGGATCACTATTGTACCCCTTGCCAAATTCATGGCAAGGCATATATCTGGTACACAGCATGGCATACATAATAGAACCTATGGCTGAGGCATAGTGAATGACTTTCATTCTTTCTCTATTTTCTGCCGCGGTCGGGCTTTGAGTCTTACTCAACTTCACACCTTGCAATACAGGCAAGAACCCTTTTTTGACGGATCCATTTTGAACTCCTTTAGAACTTTGTCAAGGTATGTGCTTTGTGAAAGTCCTATTAGGTGTCTTGGTCTATCTCTATAGATTTTGATTCGCAATATGCAAGTAGCTTCACCGAGGTCTTTCATTGATAAATTCTTATTCAAGTATCCTTTTATGCTATCCAGAAATTCTATATCATTTCCAATCAATAATATGTCATCCACATATAATATTAGAAATGCTACAAAGCTCCCATTCACTTTCTTGTAAATATAGGCTTCTCCGTAAATCTGTATAAAACCATATGCTTTGATCACATCATCAAAGCGTATATTCCAACTCTGAGATGCTTGCACCAGTCCATAAATGGATCACTAGAACTTGCACACTTTGTTAGCACCTTTAGGATTGACAAAACCTTCTGGTTACATCATATACAACTCTTCTTTAAGAAACCCGTTAAGGAATGCAGTTTTGACATCCATTTGCCAGATTTCATAAACATAAAATGCGGCAATTGCTAACATGATTCAGATAGACTTAAGCATAGTTATGGGTGAGAAAGTTTCATCGTAGTCAACCCCTTGAACTTGTCGAAAACCTTTCGCGGCAAGTCGAGCTTTATAGACAGTGATATTACCATCAACGTATTTCTTCTGCTTGAAATCCATTTATTCTCAATGGCTTGCCGATCATCGGGCAAGTCCACCAAAGTCCACACTTTGTTCTCATAAATGGATCCTATCTCAGATTTCATGGCCTCAAGCCATTTGTCGGAATCTGGGCTCATCATAGCTTCTTCATAGTTCGTAGGTTCCCCGTTGTCTAACAACATGACTTCCAGGACAGGATTACCGTACCACTCTAGTGCGGTACGTGTTCTAGTAGACCTACGAGGTTCACTAGTAACTTGATTTGAATTCTCATGATCATCATCATCAGCTTTCTCTCTAGTTGGTGTAGGCATCACGGGAGCGGTTTTCTCTGATGTGCTACTTTCCAATTCGAGAGAAGGTATATCATCAAGTTCTACTTTCCTCCCACTCACTTCTTTCAAGAGAAACTCCTTCTCTAGAAATGACCCATTCTTAGCAACAAAGATCTTGCCTTCGGATCTGTGGTAGAAGGCGTACCCAATAGTTTCTTTAGGGTATCCTATGAAGATGCACTTCTTCGATTTGGGTTTGAGCTTATCAGGATGAAGCCTTTTGACATAAGTGTCGCATTTCCAAACTTTAAGAAACAACAACTTAGGTTTCTTGCCAAACCATAGTTCATACAATGTCGCCTCAATGGATTTAGACGGTGCCCTATTTAACGTGACTACGGCTGTCTCTAATGCATAACCCCAAAATGATAAAGGCAAATCGGTAAGAGACATCATAGAATGCACCATATCTAATAAAGTACGGTTACGATGTTCGGACACACCATTACGTTGTGGTGTTCCAGGTGGCAGGAGTTGTGAAGCAATTCCACATTGTTTTAAATGAAGGCCAAACTCGTAACTCAAATATTCGCCTCCGCGATCAGATAGTAGAAACTTTATTTTCTTGTTATGATAATTCTCTACTTCACTCTGAAATTCTTTGAACTTTTCAAATGTTTCAAACTTGTGTTTCATCAAGTAGATATACCCATACCTACTCAAATCATCCATGAAGGTCAGAAAATAACGATACCCACCTCGTGCCTCAACACTCATCGGACTACATACATCGGTATGCGTTATTTCCAATAAGTCATTAGCTCGCTCGATTGTTCCGGAAAACGGAGTTTTAGTCATTTTTACCCATGAGGCATGGTTAGCAAGTATCAAAATGATTCACAATCAAGTGATTCCAAAAGTCCATCCGTATGGAGTTTCTACATGCGCTTTACACCAATATGACCTAATCGCAAGTGCCACAAGTATGTTGCACTATCATTATCAACTTTGCATCTTTTGGCATCAATATTATGAATATGTGTATCACTACGATCGAGATTCAATAAGAATAGACCATTCATCAAAGGTGCATGACCATAAAAGATATTATTCATATAAATAGAACAACTATTGTTCTCTGACTTAAATGAATAACCGTCTCGTAACAAACAAGACCCAAATATAATGTTCATGCTCAACGCTGGCACCAAATAACAATTTTTGAGGTCTAAACTAATCCAGAAGGTAGATCAGAGGTAGCGTGCCGACGGTGATCACATCGACCTTGGAACCATTCCCGGCGTGCATCGTCACCTTGTCCTTAGCCAATCTTCGTTTATTCCGCGGCTCATGTTTCGAGTTACAAATATGAGCAACCGAACCAGTATCAAATACGCAAGTGCTACTACGAGCATTAGTAAGGAACACATCAATAACATGTATATCAAATATACCTTTGTTCACTTTGCCATCCTTCTTATCTGCCAAATATTTGGGGCAGTTCCGCATCAAGTGACCATTTCCTTTGCAGTAGAAGCACTCAGTTTTAGGCTTGGGTCCAGCTTTGGGCTTCTTCACGAGAGCGGCAACTTGCTTGTCATTCTTCTTGAAGTTCTCCTTCTTTCCCTTGCCCTCTTTCTTAAAATTAGTGGTCTTGTTAACCATCAACACTTGATGCTCCTTCTTGATTTCTACCTCTGCCGATTTCAGCATCGCAAAGAGCTCGGGAATCGTTTTCGTCATCCCTTGCATATTATAGTTCATCATGAAGCCTTTGTAGCTTGGTGACAATGACTGAAGAACTCTGTCCATAACACTCTCAACTGGAAGATCCATTCTCAGCTGAGTCAAGTGGTTGTGATATCCAGACATTTTGAGTATGTGTTCACTGGCAGAATTGTTCTCCTCCATCTTACAGCTATATAACTTGTTAGAGACTTCATATCTCTCAACCCGGGCATTTGCTTGAAATATCAACTTCAGCTCTTGGAACATCTCATATTCTCTGCCTGATTCCCTTCCTTACTTGTTCATTTGATTCAGAGCACTAGGCAGATCTAGCGGGCGTGTAGGCAGATCCAACGAGGGCACATGGGGCGGCGGATCCAAAGCATGCGGCGGTGGTGGCAGGCTAGACAAAGCGTGCATGCGTGCGTGCCAGATTTCCGAGCAGGCATGGCCGCCGCCGCTGCGCCGTCGGTAGGTGCATTTTTTTTAATTTGTAAAATCATATCAGTGACGGGCGGGAAATAAGGACCACCACAAGTATGTTTCCCTGTGAATGGCGGTTGAATAGTGACGTCCGCCATTGGTAGTTTGTGCAGTTAGTGAATTGCTAGTGGCGGGCGCTAGGTAAAGCCCGCCACTGCTAGGTCTTTACCAGTGGCGGGAGCCCGCCTACCACTGATGACATGTTATCAGTAGCGGGAGGTCCATGGCGGGCGCCCTGGGAGCCCTGCCTGCAATTGATGTGCTTTTGACACCCGCCACTGGTAGGCATGCTGTCATTGTGTCATTGCAAATCCTAAATCAAATTCATCCCGTTGTGTTGTGTGTTTGGAAATATCGAGATGTCGGGCTACTTTGCCTTGGTCGCACCCACATTTGCGTTTGCGTACCATCAGAAAATGTTTCCTAATTGTTATAGAATCGACGTCAATTTACTCCGCAGCAGCATAGTAATTTTCTAATAATTCTTTTTAGTAGCATGATTAAGGATGGCAATTTTACTCATGGGTACGGGTACCCGCGGGTACCGTACCCATATGGGTAGGGTATGGGCACACTTTTATACCCATGGATAGTATTCATACCCTACCCATTAAGTCATGGGTAGGGTACGGGTATAGCCCTGTACCCGCGGGTAAACCCATACCTTGCCCATCTGTGAACTAATATTAAGTTGTCGTCTATTAGTCATTAATATGTCATGTGACTCATCTACTCCTATTAACTTAAAAGTATGATGTGATTTCTAAATTTGATAGTGGTCATTTACTCATCAACCTGTCATTGAGCTGAGATAATTTATTTTCTGTCAAATGTGCTATTAATGAGCGTAAAATTGTGAACAACTTGTGTACTATTTGTTCTACCCGTTGGATACGCAATGGGTACGGGTACGTGTCAGGTATGGGTATGGGTAAAGTTTCATACCCATGGGTATGGGTATGGATAGAATTTTATACCCACTGACTATACGGGTATGGGTATGGTATTGCTCTACCCTGCCCATACCCTACCCATTGCCATCCTTAAGCATGACAACCATTTCTTTTCAACATGGCAAAACTTTCTATAATAGCATGACAAATAGAGTATTTCTGTATTAACATGACAATTTCCCAGTGTTCCCTTGAAGTGAGATTTTGAGGAAACACTCTCTGATGACATCATTTGCTCAAACGAGGCTCCTAAAGAAACGTTCATTTGCACAGTTGACCTCTCTGAAGAAACACCCAGGGCGTGTTTGGTTGCCATAGTAAATAGTAGTTGCGTTGCATACACATCTCAACTCAGCCTGGTTCTGAAAAAATAGCTTCATATGCGACATCTGCGAGTTGTTTGGTTGCCTGCATCTAGGGTCCCTGCATTAGGTAGTACGCAAGTGCGCTTTGTTTGGTTGCCTGCATTGGCCCAAGCGGCACATGAACTTGGTGTTTGGTTGCACGCATGAGGTATGATTAAGAGGTAGCACTTCACTTAGCAGACAGGGTTAAGAGCTAGCAGAGGGAAGGGGAGAAGAAGTGCAGTGTGCGCCAGACAATGGCGACTACGGTGGATAGTGGTCGTGGCGTCGTGTCCGACATGACAAGCATGGAGTCGTGGACGAGCGACCCCGTCGGCGGCACGGCGAGCGACACCGTCGGCGAACTAGTTGCGGTGCTCGCGCAAAGACAGTGGACAGAGGAGAAGAATGCAGTGCTCGCGCCATGCTATCGTGAGTGCAGTGGACGAGAGAGGAGGCCGAGATGATCGACGCCGGAAACGACTCCAATGTAGTAGGGCGAGAGAGAGGAGGCGAAGATGATCGACCCCGTCAGCGGCGCGGTGAACTGCAGTGTGCGCGAAGGCATAGGACACAAGAAAGCAGTGTGCGCGTCATTGCAGCGTCAGTGTAGTAGGAGTACGACAGTGAGTAGGCCGAGATGAACGACGCCAGAAACGACTCTAGTGTAGTAGCACGCGGGCAAGGAGATCAAGGGAAGGTCTTCGGCGTCGAGAGGGACGAATAGGAGGGCTCTGAGCAGAGGATAGAGGAGCTCGACATGGCGGCGTCAGTGCAGTAGACTGCTGTTCAAAAAGAGACAAAACTAAGATCGTCGAAACTAAAAATTTACAACACGAATGTTGTGAGGAACTGGGAGATTAGGCTGCTGGTCAAAGGAAATTTCAAATGATCGATCGTGCACGACAAATTTACAAAATTCGTCCAGAATAGCTCCAAACGGGAAAACGAGGTTAAAAACTTAGGGCCGACGAAACTACAAACCGATCACCTGAATGGAACCGTAGCATCATTGTGCATCTTTTCCGTGTAGAGCTTACCACGAATCGAAGCATCGTTGTGTAGATTAGAGGGGCATAGAAGAGAGAAGTTTTGAAGAAGACACCACTTAAACACCTCGCATCCCTCCCTTTGTTTCCAGCTGGCTGCCCTTCCGCTCGGCCTGGCTCCAAAGAAACTGCAGACTGTTGCGTTTCCAGTCAGCTAGGCCCAGAGGTGCTTTAAGAAGCGTACGATGCAGATCTATGTGAGCTACTAAATAGGTATTTCCCGCGCGGGTCTGGTTGGACTGTATGCAGGCAACCAAGCACTCCCCCGGTGCCTCGACCCGACCGAGTGTACCCTCATTGACGCCGCTTCCGCATTCGCCGTTCCCGCACCGTTTCCACACCTCTCGCCACGGCTGAGTCCATCCGACCACGCCCGCTGCGGCGGCGAAGAACCATCGGCAGGTGTCCCCAGCGGGCGGCGGCGCGGCGCCAGAGCTTACCACAAAGGCTGATCGTCAAAAGCAAAAGGCCTGGACGAATGCGCACACGGGGGTCCGGCGGATGAAGAGCAGAGATTTAGTTCGTATCCGGAGCTGAGTCTGGGCATCCTATTATCAATTGCCTGCACCCGATCCATCCTCGCTGTAAGCTGGGGCGAAAGCCTTCTTCAAACCCCCTGCAAAATCCAGTGCAAATTCTTTCAAAGAATCACATATCCGCTCGTGTACCGGTTTTATCTGATCTCCGTTTGTGTTGATTTCTTTACCATTTTCCTATGGATTTGTAATATTTGTTTCTAAATACCATAGTTGACCTTAGTTGAGAGTTTTCAAATTTGAAAAGACAACCTATGGACTAAAGCGTGATCTACAAATGAATTAGCCTTACCATATACGTACATCTTACATAAGTCATTGGAACTGAACCGATGGAGGTCCCATAAATAACAAGTTCATCCAATGAAGGATGAATTTATATTTGTCGGCAATAAAGTTTGGAAGAACAATGGTACCAGGGCCCTTCGATCTAGCATCAAGATCAGCGACATGCACAGTCATTTGACTAGGTCAAACCTAACTTTATACCCGAATTCTACTGAAAATTTGCATGTTTACAACCTAGTACTCCCTCTGTCCGAAAATACTTGTCGAAAAAATGGATGTATCTAGACGTATTTTAGTTCTACATCCATTTTTATCCGTTTATGCGACAAGTAATTCGGGACGGAGGGAGTAGTACCTAGCATGTCCGTACCAGAAGGCACACCCAGCTTCTGGTAATCTGGCTTAAAAGATTCAACTCAAAAGAGAGACGCATATAAAGAGCAGTACAGAGAGATGTCTCTCTCTCTTCACAACAAAATTTTCTTTTCATGAGACGAAGCATTTCCAAACTCGACGGATCATTTGTCAAAGGGTCTGCTGAGTGTCGATCTGGGTCAATAAAGCTGAATTGTATGGGGTTTACAAAACTCAAGAAATCAAATACACAAGAGATATCGTAATAAATAAATTTATTAAGACATCAAAGTGTCAGGGAATTGGTTAAGTTACAAATGAGACGCCGATCAACGGAATAAATCTAAAAGGGCGCTTATAGGCGCCGGTGCGCCGGCCGAAAGTTTCGGCCGGTCCAGCCCGGGGCGTTCGATTTAGGCCACGCGGCCGTTGGATCCAAGCGGAAAAAAAAAACAAATCGCCCCCAGCTCTCTTCTTCCTCGCGGAGTTGGTTGGATCCGCATATCCCGTTCGGGGGAGCGCGGCGCCGCGCCTCTTGTCCCCTCCGGTGGTCGTCGGTCCCCACCCTCACTGGTATTCCTCGTCGCCGCCGGACCCCGTCCTCGCCGGCCGACCTCGTCGCCGGTCCCCGCCCTCGCCGGCTGTCTTCATCGCCAGTTCCCATGCAACAACTCCACCTGCGTTTGCAGCTCTTGACGGCGCGGTTGTAGCTCGGCCGCCGCCCCTCGCCATTGATGCTCGCTGCAGGAAATTATGTCGACGGCGGCCGTCGGTCAATCAACGCCATTTGGAATGGATGTAGCAAAAAACTTCACCAGTAGTAGCAAAAAAAACTACGGTTGCAGCAAAAATCAAACACCGTCGCCGTCTTTCGCGAGGTCGCAACTCTGCCTTACATGGATGTAGCAAAAACTTCAGCGGTAGTAGCAAAAATCTACTACGGTTGCAACAAAAATCGTCGTTGTCATCATCGCGAGGTCGCAGCTCCGCCTGATGGATGTAGCAAAAAACTTCGCCAGTAGTAACAAAATCCAACTGCGGTTGCAGCTTCCCCTTGTTGTGCAGTTTCATTGAAGCTTTTCTGTCTATGGTTGAAGCTTTTTTCAACAGCTGTTGAAGCTGTTTTAGGTGACAGTTGCAACATTAGTATACACGGGGTGCATCCAGCCATGGCGGCAGGCAGCCATGGCGGCCGGCGAGGGAGCGCCTGGCCGCCGGCGATGGAGATCGTGGTCGCCCAGTCGCAGCCCGGGAGGAAGGGGGAAGGGGGGAGGGGATGCGCCTGCGTGAAGGCTTGAGGTAGGGGATGGATCTGGCCATGGCGGCAGGCAGCCATCGCAGCCGGCGAGGGGAGCCTGGCCGCCGGCGATGGAGGTCGTGGTGGCCCAGTCGCAGCTCAGGAGGAGGGGGAGGGGGGAGGGGACAATGCATCCAGGGGAAGGCGCTTGCGCGAGGAAGAAGAAGTACAGAAAAAAAACGTATGGGCAGCGTACGTGGAAAAGAGCGAGCGGGCGAGGGGCACCGGCCGAGCGTTCGGCCGGTGCGCCGATTCCAAATGTTTCCCAATCTAAAAATATGTAACAGAGGGATGTCTTGGGTGCATCCGTGCGGCGTCCTTGAATGCAGACTCCATAGTATCGTATTTATGTTTCAGATTATTATTGCTTGAAACAGTAGTAATACTCAAGTCAATGTCCAGGAGGCAGAGTAGGCACTCCCACTCCATGCCAGTTGGTGTGGCGCCTCTCCACTCTTGCCAGTCGAATGCCAGAGCGAGCCTTTGGAGCTTGGGCATAGCTCCTGGCTCGAAGCTCAGATTCGCGGTGACATCTTCATCGGACTGGAAATCAAAGCACTCTAGAACCGGGAACAACCCCGTGCGGACCACCACCTTGTCTTGGGAGACGTCCGACACGTAGAACCTGGCGAAGACGAGGGAGGGAAGTTTTCCAAGAACACGAACCATGTCACTCGGCAGGTACAAGACACGCAGAGAGAGGATCCGGAGGCAGCGTAACTCACCAATCCATTTTGGAACTATATTAAATGACAAACCTTTCAAATGGATTGTCTGGAGATAGGGTGGAGGATCGGACAATGAGTCCAACTGGCTGTCGTAGCCATCGTATTTATGCCAGCACTCGAGGGAGAGGTGCTTGAGGTCTCCAAGCATTCCAATGGAGGAGAGCAAAGCATCGAAACATCCAATCGTCATGCCTGGGAAGTAAGTGGGCACACGTAACTTCAAATCCTTCAGGTTGGTCAGCTCGCTGAGGCCATTGATTTCCTCCAGAGAACTCTCTGAGATGTCCGAACAATGCAGGGTGCGGACTGATTTCATGTTCTGGATCCCTTCAGGAAGCAATGTGCACTCTGGAAGTATCAAATGAAACAAGTTGGCCAAGCGAGTGATATCTGATGGGAACCTTTGTATGGGACGACAATGTAACTCAAGAATTTCCAAATGCACAAGCCCTTGAATTTCTACAGGCAGCGCTACATCCGCGGACAAAGCTGAAACCTTCAAATACCTTAGTAGAAACAAATGGCCAGTTGTCCTCAGGTCGATTGTCGTTTTCCAATTAACGGAAACTCAAAGGCAAGCACCCGTAGATACTTAAATTGTGGAAGAGGAAGCATGTACTTGGACTCTCCAAACTGTGTATATGATCGGACTTGTGACATGCTAGTAGCAAGGGTCTTCGACATTGCACCATCAACACTTGATTGGAGAGATAATCGACGAACTTTGTACTCACGACTATTAAATCTTGCCATGTCTTCATGCTTATATGCCACACTGATGAAGTTATCCTCTTTACTCTTGCTTAGGATCAAATCAAGCATCATGTCGTGTATCCTGCATGTAATTACATCCCCATAGCATGTTTCTTCAGGCTGAATCAGACCTCTATTGATAAGCTCAACGAAATAACTCTTGGCAACGTCTTCCAAATCTGCTCCATGCAAATTACAAACAAATCCTTCGGCTATCCATTGTCGAACTAGGTCATCCCTAATGATCAAACGGTCTTCTGGATACATGCCAAGATATAAAAAACATGGTCGGAGATGAATAGGAAGATGCGTATAGCTAAGGTTTAATATACCCCTCATCTCGTCCAAGGTGGGTTTTGTGGCAATCTTCGCGCCAAGAGAATTCTTTATGCTCTCCCATCCATTTGAAGATCCTGCTTCATGGCTAGCTAATAGGCTAGCTATGGTGATAATTGCAAGTGGCAATCCGCCACACTTCTTGAGAATTTCAACTGAAATTTCTTTGAATTGTATCGAGCAGACATTTTCAGACCCAAATACTCTATTAAAGAATAATCTTCTTGAGTCTTGCTCTCCAAGGGGCTTCATTATGTAAAGGCAGGCACGGTCATTGTGACACGCCCTGGCAGCTACGTCATCCAATCGTGTGGTTACCATTACTCTACTTCCATTATCATTTTCAGGAAAGGCACAACTAATAATGTTCCATGTCGATTGATCCCACAAGTCATCCAATAAAATAAAGTACCTATTGCAATTTTTGCACAAGTTATTCATAAATTATGTTCGTATACGATTATAAGGTATAGAGAAAGCATCAAAACTAAAACGAAGGAAACAAACATAGTAAAGGATGATGACCATTGTCTTTCAAAAATAAGGGGGACATATAGAAATATGGCAAAGTTTGTAATGAAAGGAAACCTTGGGGGTTCAATGTCCTAATTTTATTGTCCCAGATTATAACGACTTATATGCTTGCCACATAGAGGTTCATTTATTATAATGGACTACAAGAATAAGACATATAAACATGCTTTGTGTTTACAGTTTTGATCCTAATACTAATCTTTATGAACCAGCACAAGTTTTTTATAGCCGAACCGCCACACAATATTTTGGATTGGCCTAACAAAATCTCTTCGTCATGACTCATGGGTACAACTGTTTAAAAGTAAATGTCTCTCGGGAAATCATACAGCTATCAAGAGAAGAACAAATACCTTTTATGTTTGAGGTGTTCTCTAAGCTGGTCAATGAAGTCTTGCAGCTCGTGAGCATGAGAAGACTCCTGCAGTCCAAGCTTGAATTGTAGGCCCCACCCATAAGGCTTTTCATATCAGGTCTTTGGGAGACCGAAACAAATGCCTTACTGTTAAATTGCCCTCCAATCTCATTATACACCTATTTGGCAAGTGTAGTTTTACCCAAACCTCCGAACCCCACAATAGAAACTACTTTGAGTTTCTTCTGTGAATCCATTAACCAATTGACAAGCTCTTCTTTTGGGCCATCAATACCCACCAGGCATGCCGCATCCTTGTAGATCGCCGACATCCGGGGATCCACAACCGCAACACCACGACTCGAATTGATGCAACCATCAATCTTGTATCTCTCGCGTCGAGCATTTGCTTCCACCGCAAGAACCTTGAGCTCCTTGATCCTCTTCGCTATCTTATGACGTCTCCCCAGCCTCCTAAGACGCTGAACCATCTTTCTAACAAAGCCTGCCTTTAAATGGGTACCTTCAATGTCATGCATGAAGTCATCGATGCAGTTCTCCATGTCATAGGACATCTCTCTTATATGGTCCCTCCGGTTCTTGGTCGGGGGATCAAGCTTGTCCATAATCTCCATCTTGTCAAGGAGAGCTTTCATGGCACTAAGCTCATCCTTGAGGAAGGAGGCATGCCTCCTCACCCCTGTGAGCATCTTGTACTCGTCGCTGAGCAGCATGGTGAGCTTGCCGAGGAGCAGGTCCAACACCCCTGCCATTCCGACGAGCTTGGTGAGCTTGCTGCTTTTGTGAGTGAGAGCAAGCAATCCCAACCCAGTAGCGGAGGCAAATCGCAAGTTCTCGACAGCGCTGCCCTGGAACCAGAGAGAGAGAGGCGGTGGGGGTCAGTGACTCAAGCGGCGGTGCGAGCTAGTCGAGAAACTGGACGCCGGAGGAGCGTGCCGCCGTTGCCATGGCCAGAGACTGCCTTCCAGAGCTCCCCGCCACCGGATCTGGGCGGGGAAGGTTATGAGGACAAGGGGAGGGCGTCACCCTGGCCAGGTGGTCCTGTCCGTGCCGTCGTTGACAGGGAAGAGGGTGGAGAAGAGGCTCCGTAGAGAGGGGAGAGTTGCTGCTGATGCTGCTGGGTTTGGGCGGAGAGAAGACGATCAGCTCGCCAGAGACCAGAGAGAATGGGACGGCCGGAGAGATGCTCAGCTCGACCGAGGACGGGAGAAGTGGATATTTTTTCTGAGTGGCCATGATAACGCAGCACGTCAGGCAGCTCGGATGGTGGAGCGATGAGTCTCGACGGGTAAGCAGTCCAACGACGACGACGAGGACCCGAGCTGGTAAAGGCGACAATCGACAAGCAGCACGCGCGTTCCATTAATGAAGTAAGAAAAAATTGAGCATCGAAAATGATATGTTGCCTACCCCTTTGCTGAAGTGCTTCAAGAGCACGCATGCTGGCATGCATATGCGTTGGCAAGTTTGAAAATGGTGGATTGACGCCTTTGACGAGCACTCATGATTTTTATTCTAGGCACCTACGTGTTACGTGAGGAGAGGGCTTACGTAGGCCACCCTGAAATTCTTTTCTTTTTTCCAAATGATAACGTCCACACGTGTGGCATGTTTGCACATCGCCCACGCGCCTTGGTCCATGTTGATTCTGTTTTACACGAATCCTAAAGGAATTTGTTAGAATCTGAGTGCCATGTGGGCATCATCGACTGGTTCCGATAAAAAAAACTGCCCTCCCGAGTCGCCCCCGCGAGGCGACCGGGAGGCGCCCCCAAATCCCCGCCGGCAGGCTTCTCGTCTCCCGTCCCTTCCCTCGCCGCCGCCACAGGGCGCGACCGGGCGAAGCCCGGCCGGCGTCGGCGGCGGCGGGGCCCCCTTTGCCTCCTCGTGCAACAGTTCTTCGCGGGCGGACGTGGCTGCTCCGAGGTGTGGTGCGGCGGCGACGGGGCACCACAGCGCGGCGCACGCCGGAGGTTTGAGGCGGCGGCAGATCGGCCGCGCGGTAGGCTGCGGATGGTGGCGCATCGGCGACCTCGCTTCCCCGTGGCAGGAGGTCTCGCGATCTGGTGCGTCGCGGCCGACAAGGACGGCGGCGGCGTGACCGGTCGGTTCGCGGCGGCGTGACCGGATCGGTTCGCGGCGGCGCGACCGGATCTATGCCCATGCGTGGGCCTTGATCGCTGGTCTGCCGTCGGCACGGTGGTGGGTGCGACTCGTCGGCAGCTGGGCAGATCCGCGGGATTCTACCCTTGTCTGGTCCTTGACAGCGCGGGCAACTCCAGGGGAAACCCTAGATCTCCTTGGGATCGAACGATGATGGCGCTTTTGCGTTGTAGTCCCTCTTTAGGGCATTGTTTTGGAGTTTGCTCCGGTTGAAGGGACCAGCGACGTCAGCGGCGCATGTCTGGTGGAGCAACTGTCGATGAAAATCGCGCCGACTACGGTCATGGCGGACGATAGCGGCGTCTTAGATGTCGTTCCCTTGTCGAGGCATCGTCATTGCAGTCTGCGTCATCAGGCTCGGGATGCTACGGGGGAAGCCCTAGATCTGGGTCTTTCGGTTCGGACGATGATGGCGTTTTATCGCTTTCCCTCCCGGGGGGGCATCG
Organism: Triticum aestivum; assembly: GCF_018294505.1. Classification (NCBI taxonomy): domain Eukaryota; kingdom Viridiplantae; phylum Streptophyta; class Magnoliopsida; order Poales; family Poaceae; genus Triticum; species Triticum aestivum. The sequence continues at coordinate 461,097,957 of NC_057807.1, read as the reverse complement.
TTTTGGAGTAAGTGATGGCTGGGGGGATGGTGGAGCGGTGCTTCATCTCACACATTGATGGCGGCGGATATCGGCGGCATGGCGCTGTGGAGGCTCGGCGTCCGATGCACGGAGATGGACTCACGCAGGAGGAGGTTGTTGTGCGGCGTCATGGTGACATCGATGGCAGAGTGGCCAGACAAGGTAGAGGCCTCAATATGATCTGAAGACGGACTTGTGGAAGATGGCGGCGACGACACACGAGTGCGTCTGACCGGATTGTGCCCCAGACCCGGTATGTGGCTCGGCTGGGGCTTCCGAATGAGTTTCGGCTTCCGGCTTTTGATGTTAGGCTTAGGTGAGTGATTTGGGTAGTGACCCAACTAGCACCCCTTCATCATTTTGGATAGGAGTAGTGGCATATGCTACCAAGATGGTGGATTCAGGCACATTGTTGTAATATTTTGTAAGGTCCTCGAGAATAATTAATAAAGTGGCCGTATGCATCTTCCAGATGCAGAGGCTCGGGGGCCATCCTCCTTTTCTAAAAAAAATGTGGGCATCATCGTGTGTGTGAGCGTTGGAAAGTTCGCCCACACGCCCCGCAGCACGCGATTTACCAGCTGCGCTGTGTGGGCGAACTAGTTTCTGCCCACAAAGTCACCACCTAGTCCACGCGCGTGTGGGCGAACTGCTTTTCGCCCACACGACACTCGTACGTTGTTGGTGGGCAACTGCAGTTGCGCATACGTGGCAACTAGTTAAATACACATGGTAACTATGATTCGTTGCTAGACAGCAACTGCAGTTGCAGCAACCAGATAAACATACATGGCAACTATGGATGGACCACGTCGCTATCAGAACCATTCAATGTTGTCCAACCCTCGACCAACTTTCCAAGCAAGCTGGTCATGCCAGAAGCAAACTCCCCGACTAGGTGCTCACAAGTGCCCTGACCTGATCAGAAAACAGAAAGTAACAAGTTCCGAACACATTAGAACATGTGCATAAGAAAAAGAAGGCAAAAAATAGTAAAGAGTGGTCAAATGCAAGAAAACATCATTCAAACAACAAAAAACATGCTTCATTACCTCAACGGGACAAGATGGAGCTAAATGCACATCCATCCACTTGCCGAAATTATGTGGCCCACCAAACACACTGTAGTCTATGGCATGCTTGACCATCAGCTGAAAAAATAGCAAAAAGAAAAAAGGTCAAAATAAGAAGCAATGACTATGGTCATGGATTGCAAGGAAAAAGAAATCAACGGGAACGGCAAAGTTGCCATATGGAGATAACCATGGTTGCCAAGTTCTTTATGAGTTGTTAAACATAGTGAAAGCGGTGAGGTGGTCCAATGGAATGCACAGACAAAGTTGAATGCACAAATTATAATATGGATGCCAATTAAAATACTGTGCATTTGCCACACATAACCAAACGTGTTTGCCATGTTGTATACGCTATATAATCCTCTCCTTAAAAAGAAAAACTATGAACAACCAATATGGATCAGTTTTGTTTTTTCATACTATTTCCAACAGTGAACTTCCAGAAAGCGGTGCAAGAAAGGAGACAAAACTAACCTGCAATTTCCCATATTTTGTATCAGATATTCTGTCTGCGGCAAGCACAGCCTTGACAACATCATAACTCCAGGCAGAGACAGCACACTTATGTGGAGGCAGCTGACCTCCTATCTCAGTGAAGTCGACAATGGACAAATCAAGACGATCGACGTACATGAGCTGTTTTACATAATAAAGCGAGTAAGTAAATCAGAATATGTCACTGATCAGTGTTGTGCAAAAAAGGAAAACAGATAAAAATGCGGGGAAAAAGAAAAAGGAATATGACTACGGTTTAAATGTCGTTGGCAATACACTCTCCCTTGAGTCACAAGTTAAAAAATAAAAGAAAGATTTGCCATGGGCATGGACGTATGTTTGCCATGTATCAGTAATTAAAACAAATGAAAAATAGATCAAGTGAACACTATATATGTTGTAGAAAACTATAATTTCCATGTAGGCGTCAACTACAGCTGCCATGTATCAACATCTTCACTTTGACATGCAAAAAGCACAAAAAAATGAAAGTTGTCGTATATGATCAACTATGGTTGCCCTCAAAAAAGCAAAAAATCATTTAAAGCTCTATCAACATAGGGTTGACACAGTATGGCCGAACAGAGATGCCACATGCAAAACAAATTGCTGCCACTTATGAACAACTGTAAAAGTCTTCGAGGAAATAATGAACCGTGGTAAGAGCATTTGCAAAACAACAAGAAAAATACCATAAGGTGCAGCCGATAGCCCTTCTGGTACATCTTAATTGAGAATGCAACATGCCGAAAGTCGGCAATGAATTCGCACCGATTCATGTATTTACCATATTTTAGTTTTGCCTGCACAAAAGGAATTCAGGACAAAAGATGCCACATCGACAGTCAATAACAACAACAAACTGGCAGAGACTAGCTTCTACATGACATCCAAAACAAAAGATTGTGGGAAGAAGAATAGAGAGAGCATTCACCAGGATAGGGAAGCACTTGTTGCTTGGGCGCAACGACGTGGTAGGCGCAAAGACAGACGAGATCAGGTGCATCAACAATTTCATCTTAAATACCTCACCATGGGTTGTCGTTCCCTCCAGCGAAGTTGCCAGCACAGTCGTATTAGGCATGGATGCCATTCCAGGAAACAAACGGGGGAACAAAACTTTCTCGATCTTATTGTTCACCTCATACGGAACTTTGATTTCTCCACGGGGGACACCCAAAGTGCAGAACACAGATTCCTCGTCCAAAGGGATTCTTTCACGTCCCGGAATGACAAATTCCCTAGACGCAGGATAGTATATCTCACCAAGCCAGTCACATACAGGGTTCACTAGATTCATGCATCGAACATCCATCAATGCCTGCAATCCCATCTCACTGGTAGCTCCCTTCTGATCATCAGTGAAACCCTTGGTCAATGTAGTCAAGCATTCTTGCGAAGCCCTCTTGCACAGACATTTCTTCTTCTACATAACACAAAAGGGTCATTGTTGCCATGTTCAAAAAACTAAAAATTAGTTTTGACGGATGAATGTAAACTCGGTATCACAATAAAATAGATTGGGAAAAAGACCACTTTGCCGTCTTTTGTACGACCGGTCGCATGATTCCGTGCCGGTACCTCCATGAAGTCGTCATCATCGTCTTTCTGGTCACCAGGATCCATTGTGCTACGGTAAGAACAAAAAACACGCTAGTATAAATGAAAACCCAGCCGACATATGTAGAAGGACATGCACGAAGAAATGAGGCAGTAGATATCATTGACAACAAAATGAAAACTGCCATGTTTACCCTAAAAAGAAATGTATATGATGTGTCATAAGAGGGAGTTGCCACCTGCAATCTAAAAAATGCATGACATATGCTACTAAGCAAGACGAAGAAGCTGACAAAAAAAGTACTTGAGAAAAAGGCATGCAAAAATAATGCCATGCTGCGTATATGTAGTTTGCCAACTCCCTGAACGCAAATTAGCAAAAATAGAGACGTGGATGCCTGCATAAACAAGCTAACTGAAATTTTTTGGGTTCAATCAGAAGTTGCCATGTACTGAAAAGGATTTACGTTACCATGTTTGCGCAAAAACAAGCATGTCAAATAAAGTCTCAGTGTGTGAAAGGAGGTAATTGCCATCTGGTGAACATGCACAGTAGGCAAAAAATGATCACCAAAACAAGCGAAAAAACATGGCAACTGACATGTTTGCTTTAGAAATGGCAGTTGCCATCTAGCATAATCAAGTTTCCATGTTAGTAGTAAAACAATGTGGCAACTGAGGCAGCACAGAGGAACACCCAACTGCCATCATCCAACTTATTATCTGGCAACTGTCACATTGGCTTCACAAAAAGGAGTTGCCAACTAGCAGTTCCAAGTTGCCCTGATAGGAGTGAACAATGTGGCAACTAAGGCATGGCAGTGGAACACCCAACTAATATTATACAAAATATAATGTGGCAACTCACACATTGGCTTCACAAAAAAGAGTTGCCGTCTAGTAGATTCAAGATGCCGTGTTATCACAAGACAGCATGGCAACGAATTGAGTATGTGGAACACACAAACTGCCATTATCCTGCGTAGGACATGACAACCGTCAGAGTTGATTCAGAAAATTAGTTGCCATCTAATAGGATAGTTGCAGATAAATAATCGCACTGAAATTGCCATGCCTGCACAAAACATAATAGCAAATTAAAGCAATTCCAAGCAAAGCCCGGACTGCCATTATCCTACACATGTAAAATGCAACTATCTAGATCTAGGGTTCATACCCAACTATCAGTCCCTAAAGTTCGACTGCAACATCGCCCCTAAAACAATGATAATCATAGCCTACGAGACAATCAAAACTAACAAAAACACGGTAGAAATCGCCACCACACAAGATGTGCAAGCATCTAATCTCTCAGAAACAAAGAGAAAGTTGCCGAACGGGCGAGCCTCGCCGGCTTGACTACCAGCACGATGACGACAGAACTACGCAATGCCGGCCTAAATGGCACACACGCGACTCCCCCGCCGACGGGGACATTCGAGCATCGCGAATCAGCCAGATTCCACCAGGATGTGGCCAGGGAGGAATGGAGACAAGTTCGACCATTAGAAAGCTACGAGAGCCTTAACTACTCGCGGTGGCTGCTCCGGAGACGACGCTCCGGTCCGGTGAACACCAGCGACGGCCGCGAATACCCGCGACTCTTCCGCCGCCGCCGCCTTCCCCTCTCGACTGCTCCTCCTATTGATAGAAACTGCTGCTGTAGCGGGGAATGGGAAGAAATGGAGCGGGTGGGAGGAAATTGCAACGAGAATGGGGGGGGGGGGTGGGCAGACGGGGAAGACAACAGATACAGTCGTGCGCGGCATGCGGGCGCAACGACGGTCCCACCGCACGTCCCACTCGCAATCGCGACCTCCCGGAGCGAGAAACCAACGTGCGGGCGAACTGCCAAACCTCCACCCACCAGCCTCGTCCTACGTGGCACGCGAAAACTGCCTTAGTGCGTCAAGATTCGTGCAGACTTAGCCGGACAATGATCCAGGCGTGTGGGCGAGTTGCCAGATTACCACACGTGTGGGCGCTAGTATTTCCATTTTTTTTTTGGTGAGCAGAGAAATCAAGGCTAAAGAAGGGTCATAAGCCCCTAAAAAAAGAAGGGTCATAAGTATTCCCTCCGTTTCAAAATAGTTGATTCAACTTTGTCTAAAGTTAGTATAAAATTGGGTCATCTATTTTGGAACGGAGGGAGTAATTACTAGTGTTGTTTTTTGAGCTGAACCAGGTTCATTTATTAACAGTATTATTGTTTGAGCTGAAGAAAGGTCGGTTTGCACAACACACGGGATATAGGATCAATACGTGCCGTCGGATCAGCTAAAAATGGACGCAGATCTGGGACAACAGACCGGATCGTCATACGTGTCGGTCCAGGATTGGACGTGAAGATCCCGAGTACGACCCCGACGAGTCCGACGACGAAGACCCTGAAGACGAGTCCGACGAGTCCGACGACGAAGACCCTGAAGACGACCCCGAGCCCGATCCCGAGCCCATCGAAGAAGACGACGGCGGCGTGGACATCGTCAACACCGTCACTGCACTCCGGGCGCTGATCGCGCGAGGTCCGATAGTCCGCCACATCCGCGTCGCGCGCGTGCCGTCAACCCACCATGCGGCCGTCCTCTACGACGCGCTGCTTGCAGTGAACATGCCGCCGGGCATGTTGATCTACAACATCGAGCGTCTCCGCCACCTGAAGCTCGGGAGGGAGAAGGTCGTCTCCAACATTCTCTCTCGGTCGATCCCCCGCCTCCGCGGACAGCCGAACAGCGAGCCCACCAAGGAACATCTCCGCCGCGACGCCGCAAGCCTGGTGGGCACGGCCCATGCAGTGGGTGGTGATTTCCGCGCCCGTGGCGTGGAGGTCGCCGCGCAGATCACCGCATTCGCCAACAGGATCGCCGTACCAGTCTGCATCTCGAATTTCGTGTTCAGTTGGACTCAGGTGCGTTTGCACAGCGATATCGTAGTATACAGTAGTTGAAATGAGATGGTGTTCGTCCGTGTTCGTGTGATGGGTGACTTTGGTCTGTGGAGATTTTGGTTCTTTATCTTTCCAGCACTCAATGAATGAATGAAATACTATAAAGATGTTTGGTCCTTTGGAAACGATCTCTGTTTGCCTCATGAATCTCTTGTATGAACTTGGTTGATAATTTTTCCCATTTTTGCATCGATGTATTCTCCCGTTTGATAGTATGTGCTTCACTCAATTGATGCAAGGCCAATTCCAACGCATGACCCCAAATGAATGTCCGCCTTGTCCGAATTTTATCCCTTTGGATAGGGCAATGGGGCGGCGTCCGTGCGTTTTCTTGAATGCGCTGGGCGTGCACTCAACACGCGGATACATCTCTTCCGCCACGACCGGCTGGTGGCCCTATGTATATATATTTTTGGCCATCGAAACACGATTCTTCTATTTCATTCAACGACATTTTGATATATGAAAGTACATAATTCACCAATTCTTCGCCGTGAAAGCAAGACCGAAGAAAACAAAAACTACAATCACTTTAAAAGGATTGACAGATGAAGTGATGCAAATAACTATCCTTTCTAAACAAGGGTAAAGCATCTTTGTTTGTATCAGTTTAAAGGTGCAAAGGCCCTTTGGCGTGTCTTGGCAAAAGGGACATTTCTCCCTACCTTTCATTATTAATCTTCTCATAGGGAATTATGTGCTGGATTGAAAAAATGGGAGATCTCAACCTGCTATACCGCAGCTGCACACCTGCTTTGGTTTGCTGTACCGAACTGTATCCTTCCATTGTATTTCTGAAAGTTGTGATGCCAAGACATATATGAAAGTTGATTTCCTGTACCGAACTATATGCTGCGCTGCATTTCTTATAAAGTTCTAATGCCAAGACCAATGCAGTGTACTCCCTCCGTTCCTAAATATAAGTCTTTGTAGAGATTTCATTATGAACCGCATACGGATGTATATAGATGCATTTTAGAGGGTAGATTCATTCATTTTGCTCCGTATGTGATCCATAATGAATTATCTACAAAGACTTACATTTAGGAACGGAGGGAGTATGATGTAGCAGTTCATACTAGGCTTATAAGATGCTGACATCTGGAACGAATTTGAATTCCATGTGTACATGGCCTGCTACCTCGTAGTACATTGCACTTCTAAAACCGTTTAGACTGTTTTTGATTTACCAGATATTATCAGAACCAAACATCTTAGGCATCTGTGATGCTCAGTAATACTGGTGTTTTATAATTGATTTACAAGTGAAACACACACACCTGTACTATTGCAGGTAAAGGGTCTCGCTCAATCACATCCCATCTAAAATCACATAAACATTCTTTGGTTTCTTTGTTTCTTTTCTCGGTTTTCACTGGGCATTATTCCTTTTCTTTCTTTTTCTTTGTTTTTTCTTTTGGTTATTTCCTTTTGGTCTTCTTCATTTTTTGGCTTCTTTTTTGGTTTTCACTGTTTTCATTCTTTTGCATTGGTTTTCATCATTTTTTTTATTTTCTTCATTTCTTTGTTTATTATTTGGCTTTCGTTGGTTTTCATTGTTTCTTTGTCGGTTTTCATCACTTAATTTTTTTCAACACATGTGTACTTTTTTCAGTGTACATGTGAAACATAATTTTTGACAAACATTGAACATTTTTCAAATGGACAACATACATTTTTTTTCTTAAATACAACTTTTTTTAATACATGGTCAACATTTTCAAATATATGGCGAACATTTTTTAATTGCAATAACCATTTTGCAGAGATAATATACATTTTCCGTATATACGTCTGAAACATTTTTATATACATGTTTAATATTTTTTAAATACAAAATTACTTTTTAAATATATGTTTTTGATGTGTACTTATTATTTAATGTATGTTGTACATTTTTCATATACGTTAGGAACATTCAGCGAGCTGGGCATACATCTTGCTGTAAGCAAGATATAGCCCTGGTGCAAAAGAACCGGTTTGGCTATAGCGTTTTTACTTTTCGTGACCCGGGCCCAAACTGAAATCACGCACGGTCCAGTGCCTCTTAACCCCCCTACCCCCAGCCCGAAATTTTGCTCAGAAAAAAAAATATCCCGAAATCCACCACGCAGGACGATGGCGATGGCGGCTCGCGTCGGCGGCTACGCGGGGAGGGCGATGGTGGGCTGACGTGCCCCCTTCTCTCGGTGACCCTCCTTCTCCGACGCCACCCTTCTCGCCGGGACGCCCCTTCTCCGACGCCCTCTCTCCCGGACAACTTCGACAAGGATCGCACAGCTCACGGCAAAGGGCGGCGTCGTCGTCCTTGCTGGAATTTTGTCTATTATGGGCCAGCCCAATAGCAGTTTCAGAAATTCCTAATAAATCCTAGAGACCCACGCAGCCCATTCGTGCAAGGCAAGAGGTGGAACTAAAGTTTAGTCCCACATTGCTAGTTTAGAGGGAGTTGGACCTCTTTATAAGGGAGGTTCTTTCCCCACATGTATGAGCATGAGAACAAGAGGGACATCCACGCGCGCTCCTCCTCCGCCGCCCACCTCGCCATGCCTCGTCACGACGTGACGCGACGCGGGTTGCGGGAACGAGCTGATGTCTAAATTTTTGCCACGCACTACGAGTATACGAAAGGTCAGACGAAAGGTGAAAAGATTTTTGCGATAGCGGAGTTTGAAAATGCTATTTCATATATGCAACTTGCTATGCTGTCTGCTCTAGACATGTTTAGTTACGGTTCGTATATGAAGATGCTATTTACCTTCTCTTTGTCAAATCGCATGACTTATTTTATCACTGCTATACTAGTCATGCTTTATCTAGTATATTTCTGTTAATAAAATCATTCGGTAAATTGCTCATATTTCCAACAATCCAAAAACCTTATGATAGGCAATTTACCCCAAGTGGTTTTGCTGCTTCCATGAGACCTCCTATGTTTGAGGGTATCCACTATAAGAGGTGGCACGTGAGAGCAGTCTTATGGTTTCAAACCATGAGTTGCTATGACGCCACTCTTGGCAAACCCGAAGGAGAGCAAGATGCTCAAGAGGCACAAGCTTGTCAGAAAATGGATACCTTGTTTAAGGCTGCTCTCTTGAGTGTACTTGGTGAGAACATAGTTGATGCTTATGCGTCAATTGATAATGGAAAAGATATGTGGGACGCACTCGAGGCCAAGTTTGGGGTCTCGGATGCTGGCACTGAGCTGTACATCATGGAGCAATTCTATGACTACAGGATGACTGAAGAGCGCTCCGTGGTTGAGCAAGCTCATAAGATACAGTCATTTGCTAGAGAACTTGAGCACTTCAATTGTATCCTACCGGACAAGTTTATTGCCGGAGGTATCATCACTAAGCTTCCTCCCACGTGGAGGAACTTTGCTACCTCACTGAAGCATAAGAGGCAGGAGTTTTCCGTTCCGGATCTCATTGGTACTCTTGATGTGGAAGAAAAGGCGAGAGCAAAGGACAACCGTGCTCGAGGTATTGAAGGAGGTTCTAGTGCCAATCTGGTACAGAAGAAGAACTTCCAGCCCCACAAGTTCAAGAACAAGGGCAAGTTTGATGGTAAAGCAAAGTTTGATGGGAAGAACAAGGCTGTGCAGCACACGAACTTCAAGAAGAAGAATGACAAGAAGAAAGGTGTTTGTCATGTGTGTGAGGATCCTGATCATTGGGCTCCTAGTTACCCTAATCGCTATGACAAGCGTCATCCTGGGAAAGGCGGCAAGACCGCTGATGTTGCCATTGGAGACACTGACATGAAGGATGCTGGGTATGGTATATTTCCCACTATTCTTTCAGTATGTCATTCTCCTGATTAGTTGATTGACACGGGTGCTAATGTGCATGTATGCGGTGATATTTCCATGTTTTCATCTTATCAGACCGCAGTGACTTCAACCGTGCTGATGGCAACGGCTCAAGTGCTTCTGTTCGTGGTGTCGGCACGGTCGATCTGAAGTTTACTTCGGGGAAGATCGTGCGGCTGAAGAACATGCATTATGTCCCCTCCGTCAATAAAAATCTTGTTAGCGGATCTCTTCTGTGTAGAGATGGCTACAAGCTTGTCTTTGAGTCGAATAAATTTGTAATTTCCAAGTATGGAACCTTTGTTGGTAAAGGCTATGAGTCAGGAGGCCTATTTCGTTTATCCTTATCATACGTTTACAATAAAGTTGTTAATCATGTTTGCAACAATAGTGAATCAAATGTGTGGCATTCACGTCTCTGTCATGTTAACTTTGGTTGCATGTCGCGACTAGCGAAGTTAAACTTAACCCCTAGTTTCACCATTGTCAAGGGATCTAAGTGTCAAGTGTGTGTGCAAGCTAAGAAACCTCGTAAGTCTCATGTGACTGCGGAAACGAGAAATCTTGCACCACTAGAGCTCATACATTCAGATCTATGTGAAATGAATGGTGTTTTGACAAAAGGTGGAAACAAGTATTTTATGACGTTGATTGATGACTCCACTAGATACTGCCATGTGTATCTTCTGAAATCTAAGGATGAGGCTTTGAACTACTTTAAGATCTATAAAGCTAAAGCGGAAAACCAACTTGATCGAAAGATCAAGAGGCTTAGGGCCGATCGTGGTGGAGAGTATTTCTCAAATGAATTTGATCCTTTTGTGCGGAACATGGTATAATCCATGAGAGGACGCCTCCCTATTCACCTCAGTCAAATGGGGTGGCCGAACGAAAGAACCGTACTCTAACTGATTTGGTTAACTCCATGTTAGACACATCGGGTCTCTCCAAGGCATGGTGGGGGGGGCGATATTGACTGCATGTCATGTCCTAAACCGAGTTCCCACAAAGAACAAAGAGATAACTCCATTTAAGGAATGGGAGAAGAAAAGGTTAAAGCTCTCTTATCTACGAACCTGGGGTTGTTTGGCGAAAGTCAATGTGCCAATTCCAAAGAAGCGGAAGCTGGGACCAAAAACTAAGGATTGTGTTTTCCTGGGATATGCTTTTCATAGCATTGGTTATAGATTCTGGGTTGTAAAATCTGAGGTACCTGACATGCATGTCGGTACGATCATGGAGTCGAATGATGCGACTTTCTTTGAAGATATCTTCCCATGAAGGATATGGCTACCTCATCTAATCAGGAGATGCCTAGTTCATCGAATCAGGAACCAGTTACAATTACTGAACCTGCCATTTCGATGGAACACTTTGAAAGTCCTGTGGAGGAGAACAATGAAGTTCCTACTAGGAGCAAGAGACAGAGGACTGCAAAGTCCTTTGGTGATGATTTTCTTGTGTATCTCATAGATGACACTCCCAGTTCTATTTCAGAGGCCTATGCATCTGAAGATGCTGACTACTGGAAGGAAGCAGTTCGTAGCGAGATGGATTCCATCTTGGCGAATGAAACTTGGGAGATAACTGATCGTCCTTATGGGTGCAAACCTATAGGATGCAAATGGGTATTCAAGAAGAAGCTTAGGCCTGATGGTACTATTGAAAAGTACAAGGCTCGGCTCGTGGCTAAGGGTTATACCCAAAAGGAAGGTGAAGACTTCTTTGATACTTACTCACTGTGGCTCGACTGACCACTATTCGAGTTCTACTTTCACTAGCTGCCTCACATGGTCTTCTCGTTCATCAAATGGATGTTAAGACTGCTTTCCTAAATGGAGAGTTGGACGAGGAAATTTATATGGAACAACCAGATGGGTTTGTAATAGATGGTCAGGAAGGGAAAGTGTGCAAGTTGCTGAAGTCTTTGTATGGACTCAAGCAAGCACCCAAACAGTGGCATGAGAAGTTTGAAAGAACTTTAACAGCTGCAGGCTTTGTTGTGAACGAAGCTGACAAATGTGTGTACTATCGCCATGGTGGGGGCGAGGGAGTTATGCTTTGCTTGTATGTTGATGACATACTGATTTTCGGAACAAATCTGAATGTTATTAAGGAGGTCAAGGATTTCCTATCTCGCTGCTTTGAGATGAAGGATTTAGGAGTGGCTGATGTCATTCTGAACATCAAGTTGTTGAGAGACGATGATGGTGGGATTACATTGCTTCAATCTCACTATGTGGAAAAGATCTTGAGTCGCTTTGGCTACAGTGACTGCAAGCCCTCTCCAACACCATATGATGCTAGTGTGTTGCTTCGAAAGAATCGAAGAATTGCTAGAGACCAATTGAAATATTCTCAGATTATTGGCTCGCTTATGTACTTAGCTAGTGCTACAAGACCTGACATCTCTTTTGCTGTTAGCAAACTGAGTCGGTTTTGTCTCAAAACCAGGAGATGTGCATTGGAAAGCTCTAGAGAGAGTTTTGCGTTATTTGAAAGGCACTGCGAATTATGGAATTCACTACACTGGGCACCCAAAGGTGCTTGAAGGGTATAGTGACTCAAACTGGATCTCAGATGCTGATGAGATAAAGGCCACGAGCGGATATGTATTCACTCATGGAGGTGGCGCTGTTTCTTGGAAGTCTTGCAAGCAGACCATCTTAACGAGGTCAACAATGGAAGCAGAACTCACAGCACTAGATACAGCTACGGTCGAAGCAGATTGGCTTCGCCGGCTCTTGAATGACTTGCCGGTTGTTGAGAAACCTGTACCGGGTATCCTTATGAACTGCGACAATCAAACTGTGATCACGAAAGTGAACAGCTCAAAGGATAACATGAAGTCATCAAGACACGTTCAGAGAAGGTTAAAGTCTGTCAGAAAAATGAGAAACTCCGGAGTTATTGCATTGGATTATATCCAAACGTCTAAAAATCTGGCAGATCCTTTCACTAAGGGTCTATCACGTAATGTGATAGATAATGCATCGAGGGAGATGGGTATGAGACCCACAATATGAGTTGTTCATAGTGGTAACCTATTCTTTGTGATCGGAGATCCCGTGAATTAGATGTGGAAGACAAGCTGTTGGTCAACTGGAGGAGAGTATCCTTACTGTTAAAATACCACTCCATGAAGATGCAATACTCTCCTAATCTGCATGGCAGGTTGATGTATATCTTAATGTGTTCTAAGTGGCTCTTTGAAGCAGAGATGTTGTCCTGCAGAACATCTTTTGAAGAACACACCTATATGAGTCTGATTGTTAAACGTCGCAATCTATGAGAGTAGGGTTCTCTCTAGTAAACTCATGAAAGGTCTCGGAGTATGCCGCATAAGTCCACCCGCGGGGAAGACCCACGGTAGCCATATATCGGTCAAGGCTTTGTGTGAAGCTAGATTCACAAAAAACTTGCAGTTCAAGGCCCAGTCCACTGTTCAAGTTGCTTACTAGTGTAGCATAGAGTTCTAGGTGGAAGTCCAACTTAATAGTCTCCACTACAGTACCGGTATATAAAACAGTGTTTTGGAACCAAAGGCAAATTTTGTGTGCCTCTGGGATCTGGTGGGGGAATGCTAGATTTTTGTCTATTATGGGCCAGCCCAATAGCAGTTTCAGAAATTCCTAATAAATCCTAGAGGCCCACGCAGCCCATTCGTGCAAGGCAAGAGGTGGAACTAAAGTTTAGTCCCACATTGCTAGTTTAGAGGGAGTTGGACCTCTTTATAAGGGAGGTTCTTTCCCCCACATGTATGAGCATGAGAATAAGAGGGACATCCACACGCGCTCCTCCTCCGCCGCCCGCCTCGCCGCGCCGCGGGTTGCGGGAATGAGCCGAGACGATGTCTAAATTTTTGCCATGCACTATGGGTATATGAAAGGTTAGACGGAAGCTGAAAAGGTACAACCCTTCAGCTGCTGGCTGTTCGCTTCATCTCCGTCTCTTCGTTTCACCTCCCGTTGCTACCCTCTCGCCTCCTTCTCTTGCGCTTATAAAAGGGAGGTCGCTCCTCTCAGAGAGACGCACCAGAACTACTTCTTCCTCTCGCCACCGGTTCCTGAGCACTGCACTACTGCTACGATCTTCCCCATCCTGGCTTGCGGCGTACACCGCAGGTCGGGACAGTAGGCCTCCGAAACCGCACCTTTTGAGTCCTGTACGGGAGAAGGGTGATAAGGTTTTTAGGGAGCGCTCAGCGCGACTACTGACTTCTTCGTCACGGACTCCGATGACTACTTCCCGACGTCGACAACCTCCTCGACGACATGGCTGGCGAGGACACCGATCCCAAGTCCAGTGCTACCGCTGCAGCTGTCCCGTACGTGTTCTTACTCTTTCTATTAGAGGTCCTGCTACAGTTCCTTGTTCTACTATTTGCCCTAGATATGTTAGACTCTATTTCATATATGCAACTTGCTATGCTGTCTGCTCTAGATATGTTTAGTTACGGTTCGTATATGAAGATGCTGTTTACCTTCTCTTTGTCAAATCGCATGACTTGTTTTATCACTGCTATACTAGTCATGCTTTATCTAGTGTTTCTGTTAATAAAATCATTCGGTAAATTGCGCATATTTCCAACAGTCGTCCGGCAGACACCCGAAGCACCGAGCTACCGTCCGCCACTCCCGGCTCGGCCTCCACATCCTCCATGCCCACCATGAGCCAGCAACAAACTCAGTCGGCAGGCAAGCTCTCTGTCGGGATCTCACTTTGTTTGCTTGTGCTTGAACCTGTTTGTTCCTTTCATTCGTCGTTGTATGTACTAATCATAAAACTGACACTTCTTCTTCGTTACAACCCCCCTGAACACATCCATGGACGAGATCTATTCATACCCCTTCATAATAAAGGGTAGGATGGTCTTTTCAGAAAATACGTTGCAGACACTTGTCCCGTTCTGAGTCCGCCTTGGACCGGCCCATTAATGGATTATGTACCATAGCACTAGCACCAATCGAAAATCCAAAAAACTCAGTCGGCAGGCAAGCTCTCTGTCGGGATCTCACTTTGTTTGCTTGTGCTTGAACCTGTTTGTTCCTTTCATTCATCGCTGTCTGTACTAATCATAAAACTGACACTTCTTCCCCCTGAACACATCCATGGACGAGATCTATTCATACCCCTTCATAATAAAGGGTAGGATGGTCTTTCAGAAAATACGTTGCAGACACCTGTCCCGTTCTGAGTCGGCCTTGGACCGTCCCATTAATGGATTATGTACCATAGCACTAGCACCAGTCGAAAATCCAAAAAGACGGTGATACTATTAGGCGTCAAACACACAACCTCCTTGTTTGTGAATTTGCTAATAGCCACTAGAACCACCACCATTTGGTTATAAATATTGAGCGCAGTTATTTATCACCAAGAATAGACGTGTTGTAGATGATTTTTTATTAGAAATACTGTAGCAGAACAAAATTGGCACTGTACAACCGGACCAGACATTCTAGCTAAAGCGTCTTTTATAGCTTAATGTGTTTTTTCATCTTTTGGAATATTTTTAAAATACAAAACCTTTTTCAAAACTTGAACTTCTTTTGGAAACGCGATTTTTCATTTCAAATTTCTGAACCCTTTTTATGAAAAATACTTTGATTTTGTGAATATTTTTCAAATCTTAGGAACCGTTTTTCAGAATTGTAAACATTTTTCTGAAGCTGCCAACATTCTTTCAAAAAGACGAATAAATTACTCAATTTGTGAACATTTTCTTGAAAACATGAAATTTTTTAAATTTCCAAACATTTAAAAAATGCAAATACTTTTCCAAATTGGTGAGCATTATTGGAAAATAAAAACACAAACATTTTTTCAAACTGGAAAAAAAGTGTTCAAGTTACTAAAATTTTCATCCACACTTTGAAATTCCAAAATTGTTGAATTTTTTTAGGAAATTGTTAGGAAAAAAATAAAATGTTTATGTTGAGTGATAATGACGGGAATTACAAATACACTCATCTAAATGGTATGTTTTAGGCTATGGATAAATGATCCCAGCGTCTTGTAAGAGCCTGGCTTGGACATATGAGGTATCCATGTCAGGTTTGATAATTTTCAATATCGTTTACATGTTGCGACACGTCTGACCATTTATCATCCTATTTTCATCGAGAAACTCTAGAATATCCAAAACTTCTCAAAAATCTAAACAACTTGGCATTGTGCCTTGAATTGTTCATAGAAGCTAGTGGAAAATATTGAGGGTTATTTGACGGATGTCGAAAAACAAACAGCTTTCAAACGGACCCTTCTGGCCTATCCGAACACCCTCCGTTGAACATAGTTTATTTTTGGAGATCCTTAAATGAACCTCACTTTCGCAAGAAGGTAGGCATGCCCATGGTAGGCACATGCCTGGTTCGGACGATTTTTGAAACCATTTGCAAGTAGTGACACATACGGTCATTTATCGGCCTTCTTAACCAAGAAAATTTCAAAAAAAATGCAAAATTGGGCGAAACCCCAAACAATTTGCATGGTGCCTTGAGTTGGTCATACAAGGCCATGAAAAACGGGGCATTTTAAGGGATGTCGAGAAATGAGGTGCTCCCAAACATACTGTTCTGTCCAATCCGAACACTCTTCATTGAACATGGTATTTCTTTGAAAATATCAGGACTGCCCCCAACTTTTTCAAGCAAGTGGGCATGCCCATGTTAGGCATCGATACCTAGTCTGAATGATTTCCGACACCGTGTGCATATTGCGACATGTTCTGTCATTAATTATCAATTTTTTTCACCGAGAAGACTCCAGGAAATGTAGAACTTGTCGAAAACCCTAACAACTTTTCATGATGCCTTGAATTGGTCATACCAGACCCTTGAAAGAAATTTGGAGTAATTTCAAGGATGTCGAGAAAAAATTGGAGTAATTTCAACGATGCCGAGAAATAACATGCTCTCAAACGGAGCCTCATCGCCCCGAGAACATACTTCGTTCAACATGGTCTATTTTTGTACATCCTTAAAATGATCCCAACTTTTTCCACCAGGTGGACATGCCCCTCATAGGCATCCATGCCATGTTTGAACAATTCCCGACACCATATGCAAGTTGCGACACGTCCAACCTTTTTTTGCATTTTCTTATCGAGAAAACTCTAGAAAAATACAAATCTGGTTGAAAACCAAACAACTTCTTCTGGTGCCTTGAATTGGTCATACGAGGCGATGAAAAAAATTAGGACCATTCAAGGATGTCGAAAAACAACGTGCTCTCTGATAGACCCTTCTGGCCAACCCGAACACCTTCCATTGAACATGGTGTTTTCATGGACATCCTTGAAATTACCACAACTTTTTGTCACTTGGACATGCCCATGGTGGGCATCCATGGCAGGTTTGAACTACTTCCGACACCATATGCAAGTTGCGACACGTCTAGCCATTTATCGACCTTTTTTTATCGCGAGAATTTTATAAAATGCAAACTTGTCGAAAACCCATGCAACTTGGATTGGTGCCTTGAATTGGTCATACAAGGCCATGAAAAAAATACTGGGGGCATGGATGCATACCATGGACATGCCACCTGGTGGCAAATGTTGGGGTCATTTCAAGAATGTCGAAAAAAACACCATGCTTAATGTAGCATGTCCGAGTAGTCATCCATGCCAGGTTTGAAGAAACATGTATTTAAAATCATAATTTATATAGATACTTAAAGCTGTCATTTTAAGTTTCTAACATAACTAATAAATACAAAATGATAGAATTGAAAACAACAAATGCTTTTTAAAAGTATTTAATAAATATTTAAATGGAAAAAGAATTAAAATCATGATTTAAAATAGTTACTTTGGTATTTTAATTTTGTACAAAAAAGTTTTAAAAGGAAAAAGAGATAAATTAACAAAATAAGAGAAAAATAAAAAAATAGAACAAAAAGGAAAATCTTAGGCCTTGCCCAACTAAGTGACGGCATCGCTCCTGTCAAGTGACTATTGAAATTTGTTTGGAATTTAAAAAAATTCTTATTTTCAAAAAAGTTGTTCACAAGTAAAAAAAATGTTCCAGCAAATTTAGAAAACTTTTTTGATATCATATATTTAGTCTCATTTCTGA
Organism: Triticum aestivum; assembly: GCF_018294505.1. Taxonomy (NCBI): domain Eukaryota; kingdom Viridiplantae; phylum Streptophyta; class Magnoliopsida; order Poales; family Poaceae; genus Triticum; species Triticum aestivum. The sequence continues at coordinate 461,079,963 of NC_057807.1, read as the reverse complement.
AAAATGTTTTGGAATTTAATTTTTTGTCCAAGCTCTCATATTTTTTTTCACAATTTTGTTTGTCCTTTTCAAAAAATTATTCGCATTTTGACATTCTGAAAAAATATTAAAGACACAATCATTTTTTGAAATTACCTTACAATTTTCAAAAATGAAAATATTTTTTAATTTATGAACAAAATTTGGAAACAACGAACCTTTTGAAATTTTGGGCAACATTTTGAAAGCGTGGTCATTTTTTGAAAAAGTAAAGAAGAAACGCAACAGGAAAAGTAAAATAAATAAATAAAAATAAATTATGGAAAAATGACCAGTTCACAAAGTGTTCGTAAAATCTTTTTAAAATTCCCACCCCGTCACTTACTTAATGCGTATAGCTTTAGATTGTCTACCAAAGGCATGCTATCGCAGTGGTCGTGGACGCACGTAATGTTTTAAGTGGTTGTGGGTTCGATTCCTAGCTTGTGCAATTGTTTTCCGCTATTTTTCATCGCATGCCACCGCAAATGGGCCGGCCCAAGTAGGCTGCAATTGTTTTCCGCTATTTTTCATCGCATGCCACCGGAAATGGGCCGGCCCAAGTAGGCTGCCTGGTGTATATGTTGCTATAAAAGTAGATACAAATTGTGAAATGTCCATATTACCCTTTATACGTATTGCGAGGGGGGTTGTGTACCGAAGCGGGACTCTAAAACTGACTAGTACAATGCCCGTGCGTTGCAACGGGGCCACATTAACTTTAAGAGTTCAATATTACGACATTGGCGACCTTTTTTACCATCAAATCCTCTCACACACACTCTCCTCCCTCCATCTTCCTCACTCTCTCTCCCTCTCTCTCTCTAACACACACATAGCCTATTTTTCCCGCCAATAAGACTTACTCAACTGGCACGGGCTTTTTAAAGACTTACTTATTGCGTATATAAACGTAATGCATGTCAAATTTCAGATGTGTAGAAAAATTAAATTCCACTTTAATTGCAATGTATTTAGATAAAAAAATGTAATTCAATGACCTATACTGACTCATCTGATGCACAAAATAAAAGAAGGTGGTTTAAGAATATACACAGTTCTGCACTGCATCACAAACGATAGATAACACCTGAAAGCGTTTTTATACAGGTGCTATCTACTCCCTCCATTCCTAAATATAAGTCTTTTTCGAGATTCTAACGCGGACTACATACGGAGCAAATAGTTTAACATGTCATATATTTGGAGTGTTAAATACTTCATACAAAAGGCAAACAAGCCATCACGTTTGACCACATAGATTAAAATATCTGAACCATAAATTTCACATATTAACAGATGAGATTTAAAAATGTAGCGTTACTTATAAATATTACCATGTATAAATAGTTTAACATGTCACATATCATTCTGAAAAAATTACAGATAGATCAATGCCTTTCTATTAAAAAACTTAGCTGCGTAATACGACAACCACAAGGTTTTCGGTAACCATCTTATGGTAGACTAAAACAAGAATCCAAATAAAAAAAGAAGACCCTAAGGAAGAGTCCAATCAAGACACATGTGATTATGTTCAATACCAAAAGGAGAAGTCGGACTCCTGCTTCTTTCTTATAACTTACTCAACTCTTTAAAAGAAAACTTTGTGTACTTAGATTGGAAAATAGATTTGTAGTATACATATCAAAAAAAAGCTTGGCAAAGATCAATTGATCTAGATTATAATGGTTGAGATCTAAAGTCTAATAATAGTTATGTACCATGTAATTTTTTGGAAGTTAAAAACAAAGAATTTAGTTTTGGTTCTTCGCCTTCTGGGCAAAGGCCGTGACGCAAGACCCTTAGGTTCTTGTCGCTGGTCCTGGCCTTCTCCTCCCTGAGCCAAGCAAAGGATGCAAGCAAATGAACCGAGCGATGCAGCGTTGAGCTACACAGGAAGAGCAAGTCAGGGGAGGAAATCCAAACCAGATCAAAGCACAAAATCAGTAAATAAGCCATCCATCTCACTGGTCCTGTCTACAAAAGCAATTTTCCTCATATCCAAGGTTGGCAACCAATTTGTTCCACATACCAACACGAACCTCGAGCCAGAGCCTAAGATACTAACGTAAGATCTGTGAAATAATTAGAGGAAATGGACATTGTAGGTTTTAAATAATGCTAAATTGCATGGGTAAACTCAGGAGCGTGTATTATTTTTTCTTGATATTCCTCAAAATTAAATTCACCTGTTGTACTTCAAAATAGGCGTGTCCCTGAACTAAGAGATACAAAATAAGGCATCAATTTGAGAAATCCAAACGATGAGGATGAGCCATCTAGCATAACACACACACACACACAGAGAGAGAGAGAGAAGAAAAGGAAAGCATGAAGGAAGAAAAGTGAATATAAATCACACATCCAGTTATGTTTACTATACTGCAATAAATCATACACCCACATAAGACCCAAAAAAACCTACACTGTAAGCAACAATGCTAGATACAAAATAAAATGGATATACTGCATAATTTCTCATGTTTGAAGGTGCCACCTCCATTAGTAATGACAAATATGAACTTTACATGAATTAAACGGGATAATTGTTTATTTGCTTCACTTCAACCCATGTAGAAATATAATGACTACTTCTTGTGATTAATCTAAATGGTTCCAATAAATTAATATTCAAGGTTGATTACATGGGAAAGTTGTATTTGAAATACATCCATAAGGAAGTTGACTAAAAGGTGAACAATGTACTAAAAAATATCATTAAAAGTTAAGACTTGCGGATCAATACATATCATTAAAATCTCTAAGATTTATGTTATAACCTACTGGTAGATTTTGAGATTAAAGGGAGATTAAGAGCATATGCCCTTCTGTTTCAATACCAGTAAATTTTGATAATGGCTTACAATCCAGTCAGAATATACATGCATAGAAAGGCATCTACTTGTTGAACAAGATGTTGTCTGCAAGACTGCAATCAAAACATTATGTTTCTCACTTAGTCTTTGCATATTACTGAAGAATATACCATCTGCAATCAAAATATTGTGTCTTAGCCTTTTGTAGGCAGCATCTAAGATTTTGTAAGCTCTGATAGTAAAAGACCAGCGAGTGCCAGACTTGGAATATAGAAGAATCTTACCTGGGCATGATGCCATCAGGTTTTATGCCAAGATCGAGGTAGTAGAGCTCCCTCAATCTCTCTTGCCAAGCCCTCCCTCTGACCATCAATAGAACAGTCACTCTCGCTTGCCCTGCTTTTGAAATCTCCTTCTGCGCCGCCGCAGATCAGTTGGCAGCATAGGCCGAGCTCTCCCATGTATTATCACATTGAACAAAATACGCATCTATGCTTACTTCTTTTGTATCATCACAACAGATGCTATAAATTTGCTTGTGTCCTCGTCATAAATCTGAATCCTGCACAATATGAAAAAGAAAGAAAGTCAGATTTGTTAATACAACATAATGATAGTTCTTTGAAAACACGTACTACGTCGAAACTGGCCATGATAGTACGGATGTCATGTGGATGGACGTATTTGTCCAGGAATAACCAGGAAGAGTACTCAGAGCTCGACAACCCACCGGAGAGATCAGTGCACCCTACTTTAAACGTAGTTTCGTGGTTATGGCCGAGGCACATGTCGCCACGGTGGTTGATGTTGCAGCAGTACCTGAGTCTAGCTTCAAAATTCAAAGAACATGGCACCGTCGACAACACCCAAGGATGCAGTGAGAGCACGGAGACCGCTCTGCCAAACGGGTTCAACGCCACGTTCAGCAGGAATAGGTACTGCCGGCCTTTGGCACGGGTCGAGAAGGCTTTGAAGCTGTCACAGAGCTGGACCTCGATGCACACCCAGGCCCGAAGCTCAGTCGTGCACGGCCACCCATGCGCGTCGGCGAAGTGGTCTAGGAGCGCCGCCGTGGAGCGAGCGAAACCGCAGTTCGCCTGCGGGCAGTAGCACGACATCGTGAGGGCACTCCTTGAGGTGGGGGGGAGGGGGGGTGGTCGTAGTAGGCTGGCGTGGCGGTGCAGCAGTGGGCGGCGTTGGCGCACGGCACCCGGATGGACTCCATTAGCCTCTCCAGTGCGACGTTCCAGTGATAGCCGCTGGTCAACCGGACGTGACACACATGGCACCTTCTTGCAGCCATCATCTTGTCGCGGCACCGCGAGCATATGGTATGACCGAAGCCACACTGCACCCGAGTAGAAATGACATTCCAGTGTTATTGGTACACAAACTTGTGATGGATCGGCCTAGCATGGACGACGAGCGTACGCACTTGGAAGACTGGTGGCTTGAGAGGGAGGTAGCAGATGCCGTAGTTGAGGGCATCGACGTCATCCACTATCACAGTATCATGTTTGCAAGCGCCATGCGCTTCGCTGCCGGCTCCATCGTACCTAGAACCCGAGATGGTCGTCGTTCTTGTTCTTCTTCTCTTTTTTTCCCTCTGGAAATACTAACCACATCTCCTCCCTCTTCGGTAGTCTCGGGCCAACACCTTGAATCTGGAGGTGTCGCGGGCGCTCCTCCTGATGCCACAAACCCTCGCCGCCGACTGCCTCACACGGATGGCCGTCCTGTCCCGCATCCTGCCTTGTACCGCAATACTTACACCAGCACCACCGATCCCCATTCCCGGCGCCACCCTGCCATCGCAAATTAAATATGTACATAAATGCTTTCATGATGAGGTTTATTTGTCATGATAGGTATATGCACGTGCGTTGCATCGGGCATTAATTTTTTTAAGCGACAGGGGAACATATGGGCACACATCATGATGCAAATCAAATAACAAAAAGGAAATTATGTTTTGGTTATGAAGCATAGAATTTCTGACAGCTTTGTCCTAAGATATACTAAAGCCAAAGAATATCATAGAGGGAAATCAAATTATCTGAACGACATGATGTTATTTCACAAAATAAGTTAAATGTACATTTAAAATTTAAAATTTCCAATTGGTTATCTTTACATGTAAATAAAAAGGTGGGAGTCAATATTACAATATGTTTACCAAAAATGTTCCTCTACGAAAAATTATCATGAAGAATCACCTGCCAAGAATAAAAACTGAGAGCAAGTCTGCAAAATAACAAATTGTTAACAATATGTTCAGTAATATAAATCTCACTGTTCTTGCACACCCTTCAGACTTGAGAGCATATCATTTTTCCCTTCAGACTATACTCTCGTCTATGAACAGAAAAAGAAAACCATAGAAACTAAATTCAAGTCTGCAGAATAACACAAAGCATCATTAACAGTTCAGTACCATGTGAATGGAGACATACCATACCATCCTTTTTACCTTCTGACTGCACTTCTATTTGTGGGAATTCCAGTAAGTAGATGGGCAATTTATCAAAATACAACCATTGGAATATGGGAAGCCGTATAAACTGAATAATGTAGATAATATCACATGTGCATTATTTGAACGAAATATGCCCTAGAGGCAATAATAAAGTTATTATTTATTTCCTCATATCATGATAAATGTTTATTATTCATGCTAGAATTGTATTAACCGGAAACATGATACATGTGTGAATACATAGACAAACACATAGTCACTAGTATGCCTCTACTTGACTAGCTCATTAATCAAAGATGGTTATGTTTCCTAACCATAGACATGTGTTGTCATTTGATTAGTGGGATCACATCATTAGAAGAATGATGTGATTGACATGACCCATTCTGTTAGCCTAGCACTTGATCGTTTAGTATACTGCTATTGCTTTCTTCATGACTTATACAAAGTTCCTACAACTATGAGATTGTGCAACTCCCGTTTACCGGAAGAACACTTTGTGTGCTACCAAACGTCACAACGTAACTGGGTGATTATAAAGGTGTTCTACAGGTGTTTCCGAAGGTACATGTTGAGTTGGCATAATTCGAGATTAGGATTTGTCACTCCGATTGTCGGAGAGGTATCTCTGGGCCCTCTCGGTAATACTCATCACCTAAGCCTTGCAAGCATGTAACTAATGAGTTAGTTATGAGATGACATATTACGGAACGAGTAAAGAGACTTGCCGGTAATGAGATTGAACTAGGTATTGGATACTGACGATCAAATCTCGGGCAAGTAACATACCGATGACAAAGGGAACAAAGTATGTTGTTATGCGGTTTGACCGATAAAGATCTTCGTAGAATATGTAGGAACCAATATGGGCATCCAGGTCCCGCTATTGGTTATTGACCAAGAATGGTTTTAGGTCATGTCTACATAGTTCTCGAACCCGTAGGGTCCGCACGCTTAACGTTTCGATGACAGTTTTATTATGAGTTTATAAGTTTTGATGTACCGAATTTTGTTCGGAGTCCCGGATGTGATCACGGACATGACGAGGAGTCTCGAAATGGTCGAGACATAAAGATTGATATATTGGACGACTATATTCGGACACCGGAAAGGTTCCGGGAGTTTTCGGAGAAAACCGGAGTACCGGAGGGTTACCGGAACCCCCCCGGGAAGTAATGGGCCTTGATGGGCCCTATTGGAGAAAGAGAGGGGCCGGCCAGGGCAAGTGGCGCGCCCCCTCCCCTTGAGTCTGAATAGGACAAGGAAGGGGGGGGCGCCCCCCTTGCCTTCCCCCTCTCCTACTCCTTCCTTCCCCCTCCTTCTTGGATTAGGAAAAGGAGGGGGGAAACCTACTTGGAGTAGGTTTCCCCCTCCTAGGGCGCGCCTCCCCTTAGGCCGGCCCCCTCCTCCCTCCCTCCTTTATATACGGGGGTGGGGGCACCCCATAGACACACAAGTTGATCTACGGATCGTTCCTTAGCCGTGTGCGGTGCCCCCTTCCACCATATTCCACCTCGGTCATATCGTCGCGGAGTTTAGGCGAAGCCCTGCGCCGGTAGAACATCATCATCGTCACCACGCCGTCGTGCTGACGGAACTCATCTCCGGAGCTCGGCTGGATCGGAGGCCGGAGATCGTCATCGAGCTGAACGTGTGCTGAACTCGGAGGCTCCGTACGTTCGGTGCTTGGATCGGTCGGATCGTGAAGACGTACGACTACATCAACCGCGTTGTGATAACGCTTCCGCTTACGGTCTACGAGGGTACGTGGACATACACTCTCCCCTCTCGTTGCTATGCCATCACCATGATCTTGCGTGTGCGTAGGAATTTTTTTGAAATTACTACGTTCCCCAACAGTGGCATCCGAGCCTAGATTTTATGCGTTGATGTTATATGCACGAGTAGAACAAAAGTGAGTTGCGGACGATATAAGTCATACTGCCTACCATCATGTCATACTTTGGTTCAGCGGTATTGTGAGATGAAGCGGCCCAGACCGACATTACGCGTACGCTTACGCGAGACTGGTTTCACCGTTACGAGCACTCGTGCTTAAAGGTGGTTGGCGGGTGTCTGTCTCTCTCACTTTAGTTGAACCGAGTGTGGCTACGCCCGGTCCTTGTGAAGATTAAAACGAAGTCTATTTGACAAACTATCGTTGTGGTTTTGATGCGTAGGTAAGAACGGTTCTTGCTAAGCCCGTAGCAGCCACGTAAAATTTGCAACAACAAAGTAGAGGACGTCTAACTTGTTTTTGCAGGGCATGTTGTGATGTGATATGGTCAAGACGTGATGCTATATTTTATTGTATGTGATGATCATGTTTTGTAACCGAAGTTATCGGCAACTGGCAGGAGCCATATGGTTGTCGCTTTATTGTATGAAATGCAAACGCCCTGTAATTGCTTTACTTTATCACTAAGTGGTAGCGATAGTCGTAGAAGCAATAGATGGCGTAACGACAACGATGCTACGATGGAGATCAAGGTGTCGCGCAGGTGACGATGGTGATCACGACGGTGCTTCGGATATGGAGATCACAAGCACAAGATGATGATGGCCATATCATATCACTTATATTGATTGCATGTGATGTTTATCCTTTATGCATCTTATCTTGCTTTGATTGACGGTAGCATTTTAAGATGATCTCTCACTAAAATTATCAAGAAGTGTTCTCCCTGAGTATGCACCGTTGCCAAAGTTTGTCGTGCCCAGACACCACGTGATGATCGGGTGTGATAAGCTCTACGTCCATCTATAATGGGTGCAAGCCAGTTTTGCACACGCAGAATACTCAGGTTAAACTTGATGAGCCTAGCATATGCAGATATGGCCTCGGAACACAGAGACCGAAAGGTCGAGCGTGAATCATATAGTAGATATGATCAACATAATGATGTTCACCATTGAAAACTACTCCATCTCACGTGATGATCGGTTATGGTTTAGTTGATTTGGATCACGTGATCACTTAGATGACTAGAGAGATGTCTGTCTAAGTGGGAGTTCTTAAGTAATATGATTAATTGAACTTAAATTTATCATGAACTTAGTACCTGATAGTATCTTGCTTGTCTATGTTTGTTTGTAGATAGATGGCTCGTGCTGTTGTTCCGTTGAATTTTAATGCGTTCCTTGAGAAAGCAAAGTTGAAAGATGATGGTAGCAATTACACGGACTGGGTCCGTAACCTGAGGATTATCCTCATTGCTGCACATAAGAGTTACGTCCTGGAAGCACCGCTGGGTGCCAGGCCTGCTGCTGATGCAACTGACGATGTTAAGAACGTCTGGCAGAGCAAAGCTGATGACTACTCTATAGTTCAGTGTGCCATGCTTTACGGCTTAGAACCGGGTCTTCAACGACGTTTTGAACGTCATGGAGCATATGAGATGTTCCAGGAGTTGAAGTTAATATTTCAAGCAAATGCCCGGATTGAGAGATATGAAGTCTTCAATAAGTTCTATAGCTGCAAGATGGAGGAGAATAGTTCTGTCAGTGAACATATACTCAGAATGTCTCGGTATAATAATCACTTGATTCAACTGGGAGTTAATCTTCCTGATGATAGTGTCATTGACAGAATTCTCCAATCACTGCCACCAAGCTACAAGAGCTTCGTGATGAACTATAATATGCAAGGGATGAACAAGACTATTCCCGAGCTCTTCGCGATGCTAAAAGCCGCGGAGGTAGAAATCAAGAAGGAGCATCAAGTGTTGATGGTCAACAAGACCACTAGTTTCAAGAAAAGGGCAAAGGGAAGAAGAAGGGGAACTTCAAGAAGAACGGCAAGCAAGTTGCTGCTCAAGAGAAGAAACCCAAGTCTGGACCTAAGCCTGAAACTGAGTGCTTCTACTGCAAGCAGACTGGACACTGGAAGCGGAACTGCCCCAAGTATTTGGCGGATAAGAAGGATGGCAAAGTGAACAAAGGTATATGTGATATACATGTTATTGATGTGTACCTAACTAGAGCTCGTAGTAGCACCTGGGTATTTGATACTGGTTCTGTTGCTAATATTTGCAACTCGAAACAGGGACTACGGAATAAGCGAGCACTGGCCAAGGACGAGGTGACGATGCGCGTGGGAAACGGTTCCAAAGTCGATGTGATCGCGGTCGGCACGCTACCTCTACATCTACCTTCGGGATTAGTTTTAGACCTGAATAATTGTTATTTGGTGCCAGCGTTGAGCATGAACATTATATCTGGATCTTGTTTGATGCGAGACGGTTATTCATTTAAATCAGAGAATAATGGTTGTTCTATTTATATGAGTAATATCTTTTATGGTCATGCACCCTTGAAGAGTGGTCTATTTTTATTGAATCTCGATAGTAGTGATACACATATTCATAATGTTGAAGCCAAAAGATGCAGAGTTGATAATGATAGTGCAACTTATTTGTGGCACTGCCGTTTAGGTCATATCGGTGTAAAACGCATGAAGAAACTCCATACTGATGGACTTCTGGAATCACTTGATTATGAATCACTTGGTACTTGCGAACCGTGCCTCATGGGCAAGATGACTAAAACACCGTTCTCCGGAACTATGGAGAGAGCAACAGATTTGTTGGAAATCATACATACAGATGTATGTGGTCCGATGAATGTTGAGGCTCGTGGCGGATATCGTTATTTTCTCACCTTCACAGATGATTTGAGCAGATATGGGTATATCTACTTAATGAAGCACAAGTCTGAAACATTTGAAAAGTTCAAAGAATTTCAGAGTGAAGTGGAAAATCATCGTAACAAGAAAATAAAGTTTCTACGATCTGATCGTGGAGGAGAATATTTGAGTTACGAGTTTGGTTTACATTTGAAACAATGCGGAATAGTTTCGCAACTCACGCCACCTGGAACACCACAACGAAATGGTGTGTCCGAACGTCGTAATCGTACTTTACTTGATATGGTGCGATCTATGATGTCTCTTACCGATTTACCGCTATCGTTTTGGGGTTATGCTTTAGAGACGGCCGCATTCACGTTAAATAGGGCACCATCAAAATCCGTTGAGACGACGCCTTATGAACTGTGGTTTGGCAAGAAACCAAAGTTGTCGTTTCTTAAAGTTTGGGGCTGCGATGCTTATGTGAAGAAACTTCAACCAGATAAGCTCGAACCCAAATCGGAGAAATGTGTCTTCATAGGATACCCAAAAGAGACTGTTGGGTACACCTTCTATCACAGATCCGAAGGCAAGACATTCGTTGCTAAGAATGGATCCTTTCTAGAGAAGGAGTTTCTCTCGAAAGAAGTGAGTGGGAGGAAAGTAGAACTTGATGAGATAACTGTATCTACTCCCTTATTGGAAGGTAGTTCATCACGAGAACCGGTTCCTGTGACAACTACACCAATTAGTGAGGAAGCTAATGATATTGATCATGAAACTTCAGATCAAGTTTCTGCTGAACCTCGTAGGTCTACCAGAGTAAGATCCGCACCAGAGTGGTACGGTAATCCTATTCTGGAAGTCATGTTACTTGACCATGATGAACCTACAAACTATGAGGAAGCGATGATGAGCCCAGATTCCGCAAAATGGCTAGAGGCCATGAAATCTGAGATGGGATCCATGTATGAAAACAAAGTATGGACTTTGGTTGACTTGCCCGATGATCGGCAAGCCATTGAGAATAAATGGATCTTTAAGAAGAAGACTGACGCTGATGGTAATGTTACTGTCTATAAAGCTCGACTTGTTGCAAAAGGTTTTCGACAAGTTCAAGGGGTTGACTACGATGAGACTTTCTCACCCGTAGCGATGCTTAAGTCTGTCCGAATCATGTTGGCTATTGCTGCATTTCATGATTATGAAATTTGGCAAATGGATGTCAAGACTGCATTCTTGAATGGATTTCTAGAAGAAGAGTTGTATATGATGCAGCCGGAAGGTTTTGTTGATCCAAAAGGTGCTAACAAAGTGTGCAAGCTCCAGCGTTCCATTTATGGACTGGTGCAAGCATCTCGGAGTTGGAATAAACGCTTTGATAGTGTGATCAAAGCATATGGTTTTATACAGACTTTTGGAGAAGCCTGTATTTACAAGAAAGTGAGTGGGAGCTCTGTAGCATTTCTAGTTTTATATGTTGATGACATATTATTAATTGGAAATGATATAGAATTTCTGGATAGCATAAAGGGATACTTGAATAAAAGTTTTTCAATGAAAGACCTCGGTGAAGCTGCTTACATATTGGGCATCAAGATCTATAGAGATAGATCAAGACGCTTAATAGGACTTTCACAAAGCACATACCTTGACAAAATTTTGAAAAAGTTCAAAATGGATCAGGCAAAGAAAGGATTCTTGCCTGTGCTACAAGGTGTGAAGTTGAGTCAAACTCAATGCCCGACCACAGCAGAAGATAGAGAGAAAATGAAAAATGTTCCCTATGCTTCAGCCATAGGCTCTATCATGTATGCAATGCTGTGTACCAGACCTGACGTATGCTTAGCAATAAGCTTGGCAGGAAGGTACCAAAGTAATCCAGGAGTGGATCACTGGACAGCGGTCAAGAACATCCTGAAATACCTGAAAAGGACTAAGGATATGTTTCTCGTATATGGAGGTGACAAAGAGCTAGTCGTAAATGGTTACGTCGATGCAAGCTTTGACACTGATCCGGACGATTCTAAATCGCAAACCGGATACGTGTTTATATTAAACGGTGGAGCTGTAAGTTGGTGCAGTTCTAAACAAAGCGTCGTGGCGGGATCTACATGTGAAGCGGAGTACATAGCTGCTTCTGAAGCAGCGAATGAAGGAGTCTGGATGAAGGAGTTCATTTCCGATCTAGGTGTCATACCTAGTGCATCGGGACCAATGAAGATCTTCTGTGACAATACTGGTGCAATTGCCTTGGCAAAGGAATCCAGATTTCACAAGAGGACCAAGCACATCAAGAGACGCTTCAATTCCATTCGGGACCAAGTCCAAGTGGGAGACATAGAGATTTGCAAGATACATACGGATCTGAATGTTGCAGACCCGTTGACTAAGCCTCTCTCACGAGCAAAACATGATCAGCACCAAGACTCCATGGGTGTTAGAATCATTACTATGTAATCTAGATTATTGACTCTAGTGCAAGTGGGAGACTGAAGGAAATATGCCCTAGAGGCAATAATAAAGTTATTATTTATTTCCTCATATCATGATAAATGTTTATTATTCATGCTAGAATTGTATTAACCGGAAACATGATACATGTGTGAATACATAGACAAACACATAGTCACTAGTATACCTCTACTTGACTAGCTCATTAATCAAAGATGGTTATGTTTCCTAACCATAGACATGTGTTGTCATTTGATTAGTGGGATCACATCATTAGAAGAATGATGTGATTGACATGACCCATTCTGTTAGCCTAGCACTTGATCGTTTAGTATACTGCTATTGCTTTCTTCATGACTTATACAAAGTTCCTGCAACTATGAGATTGTGCAACTCCCATTTACCGGAAGAACACTTTGTGTGCTACCAAACGTCACAATGTAACTGGGTGATTATAAAGGTGCTCTACAGGTGTTTCCGAAGGTACATGTTGGGTTGGCATAATTCGAGATTAGGATTTGTCACTCCGATTGTCGGAGAGGTATCTCTGGGCCCTCTCGGTAATACTCATCACCTAAGCCTTGCAAGCATGTAACTAATGAGTTAGTTATGAGATGACGTATTACGGAACGAGTAAAGAGACTTGCCGGTAACGAGATTGAACTAGGTATTGGATACCGACGATCAAATCTCGGGCAAGTAACATACCGATGACAAAGGGAACAAAGTATGTTGTTATGCGGTTTGACCGATAAAGATCTTCGTAGAATATGTAGGAACCAATATGGGCATCCAGGTCCCACTATTGGTTATTGACCGAGAATGGTTTTAGGTCATGTCTACATAGTTCTCGAACCCGTAGGGTCCGCACGCTTAACGTTTCGATGACAGTTTTATTATGAGTTTATAAGTTTTGATGTACCGAAGTTTGTTCGGAGTCCCGGATGTGATCACGGACATGACGAGGAGTCTCGGAATGGCCGAGACATAAAGATTGATATATTGGATGACTATATTCGGACACCGGAAAGGTTCCGGGAGTTTTCGGAGAAAACCGGAGTACCGGAGGGTTACCGGACCCCCCCCCCCCCCCCCGGGAAGTAATGGGCCTTGATGGGCCCTATTGGAGAAAGAGAGGGGCTGGCCAGGGCAAGTGGCACGCCCCCTCTCCTTGAGTCCGAATAGGACAAGGAAGGGGGGGCGGCGCCCCCCTTGCCTTCCCCCTCTCCTACTCCTTCCTTCCCCCTCCTTCTTGGATTAGGAAAAGGAGGGGGGAAACCTACTTGGAGTAGGTTTCCCCCTCCTAGGGCGCGCCTCCCCTTAGGCCGGCCCCCTCCTCCCTCCCTCCTTTATATACGGGGGCGGGGGGCACCCCATAGACACACAAGTTGATCTACGGATCGTTCCTTAGCCGTGTGCGGTGCCCCCTTCCACCATATTCCACCTCGGTCATATCGTCGCGGAGTTTAGGCGAAGCCCTGCGCCGGTAGAACATCATCATCATCACCACGCCGTCGTGCTGCCGGAACTCATCTCCGGAGCTCGGCTGGATCGGAGGCCGGAGATCGTCATCGAGCTGAACGTGTGCTGAACTCGGAGGCTCCGTACGTTCGGTGCTTGGATCGGTCGGATCGTGAAGACGTACGACTACATCAACCGCGTTGTGATAACGCTTCCGCTTACGGTCTACGAGGGTACGTGGACATACACTCTCCCCTCTCGTTGCTATGCCATCACCATGATCTTGCGTGTGCGTAGGAAATTTTTTGAAATTACTACGTTCCCCAACATTATTGGCCTCTAAGATGGAACAAAACTGAATACTACCCAAAACAACACACAAATCTAACTGACACTTTTAAAATTTCATATCTCTCCTATACTACCTAATAAATTCAAGTTGTATACACCTTTTCCAATTGCACAAAAATTTAATTCAGCTTCTAAAGTCTGCAATAGCCCCATAATTCAAAACAGTCTGCAATACCCCCATTACTAACTCTAGTTCAGCAAATCCCTGAGGAAGAGTCATTGGTGAGGATGGGCTAACTCCGCCATATACCATAACTATTCTCAACTACCATATCTAGAAAAAGTATTGTTAATTTGACAGGATACCAAAATTGAGTTACAAATAGAAATAACAAAAGTAAAATGTCAAGCATAAGTAGTCTATTCAGAGGAATCATTCCCAAAAGCAAGTTGTGACAACTCACATCCCAAATGATAGCAGATTTATTTAAACTGCCAGTGGCATCACAGTACAAACGTTAAAACCAGTAGCATCACACAGGAACACTGTACAGTCAGTTAATGCATACATACCTGCCGGTAACCTTGCTGCCATCACCGCTCACACTCCTCTGTGTGTCCTTCATCGTCATCTTTCCTTCGACCTAATGCTTCGGCAACTCCAACAACACGTTGTTGCTCCAAGAAATCAGTGAACACCACAGAGAGGGGCGTACTTGGATCCTAAACTCCAAGCAAACAATTAATTAAGATCCCTTGCACACACACAGACACAGAGAGAGAGAGAGAGAGAGATCAGGGTATCCCAGGGTGAGGGATGAGAGAATCTGACCTACGGAGCGCGGCGCCAGTTGTGTGTCGCCGACTCGCCACTGCCGCTGCAGAGATAACACGACCATCGCCGCAAGACGCAGAATCTGTCGGAGCTCCCTCGCTCGGAACCGGCGAGGAACACCGCCGCCAAGAACTTGGAGTTCAAGCCCCGCCGCTGGACCTCCTCCCGTGCCTCCTAGATCATCTCCACACCATCCCCGAAACAGGATCTGACTCCTACTCGCCTCCTCAGCCGGATCTGGCTGGAGATCGCCGTCGCCGTGCCCGGCGGCGCGCAGCAGCGTGGCGGTGGGTGGCGGGGCACTGGAGGCGGCGCAATGGAGGTGGGGGTGGCGCGCAGCAACGTGGTGGCGGGTGGCGGCGCACTGGAGGCGTGGGAGGGGTCGTGCGGGTGGGGGTTCTTTTTTATTTTCTCTCTTCGTTAGGAATGTAATGCGTACTTTATTAGTATGGAAGGAGATCGGTGGGAGAAATAAATCGGAGAGGGAGGTGATTTGTTTGGAAGGTGATCTTCTGTATATGGTATTATTTTTGAATTCTTAATTATCAAATATTTACATGATTAAATTGAATCGACACCTGCCAGATCAAGCACGAATATATGGTAACTAATCTGACGGGTTTATGTGGGTGGTGAAGCGAAAAGGCAGGTGGGAGGGAGACGAAATAAAACCAGCAAAATAAAACCAACGAAAGTGGTGAGACGAAAAAAAACCAACGAAAAATAACTGGCGGACTATTCACCAACTGCTCCATTAGGAGTAGAGACTAGTACAATGCCCGTGCGTTGCTATAGCTTTAGATCGTCTACCAAAGGCATGCTATCGCAGTGGTTGTGGACACACGTAATGTTTTAAGTGGTTGTGGGTTCGATTCCCAGCTTGTGCAATTGTTTTTTGCTATTTTTCATCGCATGCCACCGCAAATGGGCCGGCCCAAGTAGGCTGCCTGGTGTATATGTTGCTATAAAAGTAGATACAAATTGTGAAGTGTCCATATTACCCTTTATACGTATTGCGAGGGGGGTTGTGTACCGAAGCGGGACTCTAAAACTGACTAGTACAATGCCCGTGCGTTGCTACGGGCTACAATGACAATAAATGAATCAAATAAATGACTAAGATCGTCTTCAAGGTTGAAACTCATTTCTCCCTCATAAGTTCGTGCTTTTTCTGACATCAAATGGGTGCCCAGCGGGCTCCCCAAAATCCACCCGTCTCGACAGTCCGGGCTCCACCAAATCCAGCCCATGTGTGGGGAGAAATATGGTTGTCCGGGCTACTCGACATGTTATCTCCAGCATGCAGTCCCAACACAAAACCCCACCCCACAATGCACCCTCCCCTTTTCCTGTCGGACCCTCCCCTTCCCGCTCAATTTCCCGTCGTACCTGGACATTTCTTGCTGGAGCCCTCTCCTTTAAAACTGGATGACACCCACCTCACCTTCGCATGGCACCCTCTCTCTTCACACCGTACTTCCCCATGGACTGCCAAGGAGGAGTTTCTCACCAACCACCCTACTCTTGGCCTTGATCCCCTTCCCCGTGTTCCATCCGCTACTGCCATCAAGGGAGGACTTGGCGTGCGCCGCCCATAACTCCCCCCGAGCCAAGAAGGCAGATTTGATGTCTTCCGAGCCATTGCCACGTTCTAATATATACAGTTGAAGGTCATGCATTACCATAAAACAAAAATATGATGTCCATTGTTGGGGATGCAACTGATACGCCGTCGTGTCCGTTATTGACTATTAAAGCTAACACCTCTTTCATTTTTTGTTTTGGGTTTTCTTTCAATTGTGTGTGTGTATGGTTTCCTTACCCACCATATCACCAACGCTTCGACTCATTGCCCACTCCTTCCCTTCGCTCCTACTGCATGGATTCACTCTTGCCTCTCTTCTCGTGCGAGGAAAGAAATCATGACGCGCATATCTACTACCATCCCACCTCATGTACTCCCTGCTGTAAGGGCATATTTATTCCCCAGTGGTTTTGGTGATTGATGATAATGCTTTTGCGGACTAATCGTGTGCGTTAAGTTCTTTCAGAGAATTATCCATTGGCACGAGACGATTTCCTCCCCTCGGTGTTTTATTCAAGACGGTGTAACTCCTGCGTTTCGTTGTTGGTGGACTAGTTCCGTAGGAGTCACCGTACTATTAAGAGGAGATCCGCTTTGGTAAGACTAGGGTGGAATCAACACGTACACATCCCTATCACACCCGTCGTCTTCCCTTCGCATCTTTGGAGCTGCTCTTCTCTTCCGGTTCCCTCTTCGTCCTGTGCCAGCGGTAGTACCGCGATCTACAGCGGTAGTACCGCGATCTACAGCGGTAGTACCGCCGAAGCCCCACAGCGGTAGTACCGCTCCACCGAGCGGTAGTACCGCTCTCAGCGGTAGTACCGCTCCGTTGAGCGGTAGTACTGCTCGGGGGCTCAGCCGTAGTACCGCCGTAGTACCGCACCTACTACCGCCTCGATTCGGGACGATGTTTTCTCGTGTCGGGTTTTGCGGCACTACTAGCGGAAGTGGAAGCGGTAGTACCGCTCCGAGCGGTAGTACCGCTCCTACACCGCGGTAGTACCACTCTGGGGCCAGTGGCCTGGGTTTCCCTTCTGCGCGGTAGTACCGCTGAGCAGGGAGCGGTAGTACCGCTCTCAGCGGTAGTACCGCCCTTCCCCAGCGGTAGTACCGCTCTGTGCGGGGCTGCTCAAGTGGGGTAACGGTTGGATGTGTTCCCCCACTATATAAAGGGGTCTTCTTCTTCCTTGTTGACCTACCTCTTTCCCCCAAAGCTCCATTGTTGCTCAAAGCTCCATTTTCGCCCGATCTCTCTCCCTAGCCAATCAAACTTGTTGATTTGCTCGGGATTGGTTGAGAAGGCCCAGATCTACACTTCCACCAAGAGAAATTTGATTCCCCCCACTTATCCCTTGCGGATCTTGTTGCTCTTGGGTGTTGAGCACCCTAGACGGTTGAGGTCACCTCGAAGCCATACTCCATTGTGGTGAAGCTTCGTGGTGTTGTTGTTGTTGTTGGGAGCCTCCGATTGTTGTGGAGATAGCCCCAACCTTGCTTGTAAAGGTTCGGTCGCCGCCTTCAAGGGCACCAATAGTGGAATCACGACATCTCGCATTGTGTGAGGGCGTGAGGAGAATACGGTGGCCCTAGTGGCTTCTTGGGGAGCATTGTGCCTCCACACCGCTCTAACGGAGACGTACTTCCCCTTAAAAGGAAGGAACTCCGGTAACACATCCTCGTCTCCACCGGCTCCACTCTTGGTTATTTCGTGCCTTTACTTTTGCAAGCTACTTGTTGTTACATCCTTGCTTGCTTGTGTGCTAGTTGTTATTGCATCATATAGGTTGCTCACCTAGTTGCACATCTAGACAACCTATTTTGTTGCAAACTTTAATTTGGTAAAGAAAAGGTTAAAAATTGTTAGTTGCCTATTCACCCCCCCCCCTCTAGTCAACCATATCGATCCTTTCAATTGGTATCAGAGCCTCGTCTCTTTATTAAGGACTTTACCGTCCGAAGAGTATGGTTGACACTAACGATGGTGCGGAGGAACACTCCGGTGTGAATCCCATCTCATCTTCGGCCGAAGGGGGAACCTCGGTCTCACGTGAGGAATTCAATGTGGCTTTAGACACATTGAAAACCTCCATGACGGCCGAGGTTAAAAGCATGTTTACCGAATTTCTAGAGGGACTTAAACTATCTACCTCGCCTATGAAAGTGGGTGATCCCACTAACAAGGTGACGGATGCTAACTCCGATAAGGGGGAAGCTAACAATGAAAAGAGTCCTTCTACTAGTGGTAGAAATGGCACCAGCATCTTTGCCCATGTGGAACCTCCTATCTATAAAGGACCGATTCCCTCCACTCATTTAAATCATGCCGGTCCTCCTCCTAAGTATGTAAAAAATGAAGATTTTGATTCTTGGGTTTATCGCTTCAAGCGACATTTAAAACATGTGAACACTAACCTTTGGAGAATCATTGAAGAAGGTTTCTTTCCTCATGACCCAAGCAACTTCACCCCTCGAGAAGAAGTGGACAATCAATTCAATGAGAGTGCTCTCTTCATCATCCAAGATGCTATCCTTCCCGAAGATCTTCCTCATCTTCGACCTCATTCCATGGCTAAAGACGGATGGAAGTGTGTCGAGCGTATGTACAGAGGAAGTGCTAGCATTCAACGCTCCAACTATGAAGTGGTGCAAGATGAAGCCGATGAGTTTGCGATGAAAGAGGATGAAGAACCTCGTGAGCTATTTCGAAGAGTGACCAAACTTGCGGTCGCACTCCGAGATCATGGGAGTAAGGACACGGATGACAACTGGATCAAGCGCAAGTTCCTCAAGGCCATGATGCCTTACAACAAGGCCATGTCCTCTGTCATCCGCCAAAGACCGGACTTCCACTCCATGTCCTCTAGTGAAGTGTTGGATGAGTTTATTGCAATGAACATCTTGGATAAGACCGCCGACAATGCGGTGCTTCATTCCCAAAGGGCTAAGAAGCCCAACCTTGCTCTGAAGGCCAAGGTTATTATGGAAGAAGAGGAAGAAGTGGAAGATGAGGAAAGCAACCCCGAAGACACCAAATTTGATTATCACGAGCACATGGCCCTTGCTTCAAGACAATTTTGGAACAAGAAGAGTTCTAGACCCAACTTCAACAAGAACAACTCCAGTGGCGTCAAGGGCAAGCAACGAGCCATTTCGTAGCGGATTGTCCTTACGAGAAGCGGGAAGACAATGGTGGCAAGTTCATTCGGAAAGACAAAGCCAAGTCCTTCCCCAACAAGAACAACTTCACCAAGAAGACTCCCTCTCGTGGGTTGGTGGTTCAAGAAGAATACCAAGAGGATGACGATGATGATGAAAATGAAGAAGCAACGGCCATGGCATCCGTTGCCATTGCTACTCCCCGGGTGTCTCTCTTCGAATCACCCAACGAAAACATCACCGCTAGATGCCTCATGGCTAAAGCTTCAAACAAGGTAACCCCCAACATCACAACCACCATCATTACTAATCCCTCCTTGGAGGATTGCATTGATGGACATGTTGAGTCTAATGAGGAAGTGAATGAACTTGAGTCTTTTATGAGTAAGCTCAAGGGAAAGTCCAAGAAGCACTTTGTTGCTCTCTTGGAACAACTTGGTGAGGCCAATGACATGATCGAGGCTCACGAAGAAACCATCTCCAAGATGGAAGGTCATAGTCGTGACTATGCCGATGAGATATCGGATCTCTCTAATGCTCTTGAGGAAGAGCGTGTGCATCGTTTGACTCTTGAGGAGTCACACAATGATGACCATGCTAAGTTAAAGAAAGATCTTGATCATGCTCTTGTCATGTCTCGTGTGCTAACCTCCGAGAAGGCTAAACTTGGGGTTGATCATGCTAGACTCAAAGAGGAGTTTGAGATACTTGACAAGGCCCACAAGGTCTTGAAGGGTACTCATGCTAGCCTCAAAGAGTCTCATGCTCAACTCCAAGTTAAGCTAATCAAGGAAAAGGCCACCTTTCCTCATATGGTATTAATTGATAATGCATGTGCTACTAACCCTTGTTGTGAGCATGTGCATCTTGTGGAGGAAAATGCCAAGTTGAAGGATCAACTTGAGAAAGGCCTTGTGACTTGCATTCAAGGTGAGAAAACCTCAACGACCTTTTGAGCAATCAAAAGGAAGTTGTGGCCAAAGAAGGAATTGGGTTTGCACCCAAGTCCAAGAGCAAGAAGAAGAAGAACAACAAGACCAATCGTCCTCCTCCTCTCAAACAAACGTTTGTGAAAGAGGGAGAGGGTGCTTCTAAGAAGAAGAAGGAGAAAGTGAAGGGAGTTGATGTCCAAAAGGGCAAAAGCATTTCCTCAAACAAAGCCGGCGACTTTAACCCGTCATATGTGTTGTGCCGTGCTAGTGATGGACATGTTTATGCTAGATTTGTTGGTTCTTCTTATGAGTACATTGAATGGTCTATTTGGGTTCCCAAGACCCTTGTTACTAACATCAAAGGACCCATTACTAATTGGGTACCTAAAACCAAGCATTGATCTCGTGTAGGTGTTTGCTTCCGGTGGGGGATCATGGTTGCTCGATAGTGGAGCAACAAATCATATGACCGGGAGCAAGGACTTGGTGGTGGACGTGCAAGAGATTCCATCTATGCCCACCAATGTCGAGTGGGGTGATGCATCACATTCTAAGGTATTGGGTCTCGGCAAGGTTGTCATTTCTCATGATCTAACGATCGAGAAAGTCATGCTTGTTGAGTCCCTTGCATTCAATTTACTTTCCGTTCGTCAACTTGCACTCATGGGCTTTGCTACATTCTTTGACATTGATACCGTGGCCCTCTTGTGGAGCAAGACTCTTAAAGTAGCCTTTGTTGGGCATGTCGAGAACGGTCTCTATGTGATTAACTTTTCGGAGCGACCCACTAAGACCGCGACATGCCTAATGGCTAAAGTTGACGTGGGATGGCTTTGGCATCGCCGTTTAGCCCACGTCAATATGAGATCTTTGCAAAGTCTTCTCAAGGGGGACCATGTTCGTGGACTAACAAATGTTAGTTTTGCCAAAGATCGTGCTTGCAGTGCTTGTATCGAAGGAAAGCTTCATGAAAAGGCTCACCCTCCTTCAACCATCATCTACTCGAAGAGACCCTTGGAGCTCCTTCACATGGATCTCTTCGGGCCTCCATCTTTTGATAGTCTTGGAGGAAGAAAGTATTGCTTGGTGATTGTGGATGATTATTCAAGATACACTTGGGTATACTTCTTCAAGAGGAAGAGTGAGACTCAACAAACCGTCATCAACTTTGCAAATGAAGCTCAACGTCAACATGATGCAAAGATCTTGACAATAAGAAGTGACAACGGCACCGAGTTCAAGAACTACACCTTGGATGAGTTTCTTAGTGATGAGGGGATCAAGCATCAATATGCGGCACCTTATACCCCTCAACAAAATGGTGTTGCGGAGAGGAAGAACCGGACGTTGATGGATGCGGCAAGGACCATGATGGCGGAGTTCAAGTCTCCGTACAACTTTTGGGCCGAAGCCATCAACACCGCATGTCATGCATCCAATCGGCTCTATCTTCGCAAAGGCTTGAACAAGACTCCTTATGAGATACTCACCGGCAACAAGCCCAACCTCAAGTACTTCCGGGTGTTCGGTTGTAAGTGTTTCATTCTCAAGAAAGGTGTTCGTTTGTCTAAATTTGAGGCTAGAGCTCATGAGGGCATATTTGTTGGTTATGCTACAAACTCTCATGCTTACCGTGTCCTCAGCAAGTCCACCGGACTCATTGAGGAGACGTGTAACGTGGAGTTTGACGAAAATAACGGCTCCCAAGTGGAGCAAAGTGGTACTTGTGATGTAGGTGATGAAATTCCTCCCCAAGCCATAAGAAGAATGGGTATTGGTCAAATCCTACCCATTGAGGAACCCCTTGTGGCCGAAGGAGAAGGACAATGCTCTACTCAAGTAGAGCCATCACCTCATCAAGACCCACACGCTTCCGAAGAACAAAGTGAAGGCCCTCAACCTCGTGAACAAGACCTAGGGCAAGATCAACCTCAAGATGGTGATGAACCTCTAAATGATGCCCAAGGTCAAGTTCTCCCCCTCGAGCAAGTTCAAGATCAAGAGCAACTCAAGATCAAGAACAAGCTCAAGACGACGCTCAAGATGATCAAGTCAACCCTCCTCCTTCCACATCCGAGGAGGAATTAGAGCGTCGTGCCGCGAAGATTGCTTCCAAGCTCACCACCCAAGGCCATCTCATGGAAAATGTGGTTGGAAGCCTAAGAAAGGGGGTAAGCACTCGTAGACAATTAGCAAACTATTGTGAACATCACGCGTTTGTCTCTTGTGTTGAACCCCAAAAGGTCTATGAGGCGCTCGAAGACTCGGATTGGCTCAATGCCATGCATGAAGAACTCAACAACTTCGAGTACAACAAAGTGTGGAGATTGGTGCCAAGGCCATCGGGGAACCACAACGTCATTGGAACCAAGTGGATCTTCAAGAACAAGCAAGATGCTCATGGGAACATCATTCGCAACAAGGCAAGATTGGTAGCACAAGGCTACTCCCAAGTCGAGGGTATCGACTACGGTGAAACCTTTGCTCCCGTTGCTCGTCTTGAATCCATTCGTTTGTTGATTGCCTATGCTTCCCATCACAACTTTAAGTTGCAACAAATGGATGTGAAAAGTGCTTTTCTTAATGGTCCTATTAATGAGTTGGTCTATGTCAAGCAACCCCCCGGGTTCGAGGACCCCTACTTCCCGGATCATGTGTATCAACTCGATAAGGCACTCTATGGCCTTAAACAAGCCCCACGTGCGTGGTATGACCACCTTACCGAGTTGCTACAAGATCGTGGATTTGAAGTAGGACTAATCGATCCCACTCTTTTTACTAAGAAGGTCAACGGGGAGTTGTTTGTATGCCAACTATATGTTGATGATATTATCTTTGGTTCTCCTAACAAAGCTTTCAATGAGGAATTTGCCGCTCTCATGACCTCCAAGTTTAAGATGTCTTCGATGGGAGAGTTGAAGTTCTTCCTTGGTTTTGACATCAAACAAAGAAGAGAAGGAACCTTCATCAACCAAGCCAAATACACTCAAGACATGCTTAAAAGATTCAAGCTAAGTGATGTCAAGCCGGCTACTACACCAATGCCTACCAAGTGCCAACTTGACATCGATCCCAATGGTAAAGCGGTGGATCAAAAGGTATATCGCTCCATGATTGGCTCCTTGCTTTACCTTTGTGCATCTAGACCGGATATCATGTTGAGTGTGGGGATGTGTGCACGTTTTCAAGCCGCACCAAAGGAAAGTCACTTTGTGGCGGTCAAGCGAATCTTTCGATATTTGGCTCATACCCCAAACTTTGGCTTATGGTACCCAAGAGGAGCAAACTTCAAGCTTGAAGGTTTCACGGATTCCGATTGGGCGGGAGACAAAGTGGATAGGAAGTCCACTTCCGGAGGGTGCCAATTTCTTGGTTGCTCTTTGGTAAGTTGGTCTTCCAAGAAGCAAAGTTGTGTGTCTCTCTCGTCCACCGAAGCGGAGTATGTGGCGGCCGGTAGTTGTTGTGCTCAACTCCTATGGATGAGGCAAACTTTAAAGGAGTACGGTGTCATTTGTGACAAAGTGCCTCTTTGATGTGATAATGAAAGTGCCATCAAGATTTCTCTCAACCCGGTGCAACACTTCAAGACGAAGCACATTGAGATTCGGTATCACTTCATCCGGGATCACATTAGGCGAGGGGAGATCGAGCTCAAGTATGTCAACACTCATGATAACCTTGCAGATATTTTCACGAAGCCCTTGGATGAAGCAAGATTTCGCGAGTTAAGGCATGAGCTAAATATCATTGATTTGAGCAATGTGACTTGAACCCGTGCACCCCCCACCACACTCAACTTGTTGTCTAGTTTAGATGTAGGCATGGACATAGGGGGAGGGTTGTTCTCTCAATGAACTCTTCCTCCCCCATTATGCATAAAACGATCAACTCTTTCACATTAGCCATTTTTGATGGTACTTGTGCTTCAAAGACGAGTTTTGGTCATGGGCCCAAGGATAATTCTTCGCGGTGCCATACCAATTGACTCAAATATAGGTGGCTCCGGCCACCGCCCTCTCTTGAGAGAGGCCAGAGCCCGTCTCTCTTTTGTTTGATTGCCTTGACAGAGTGGGTTCCGGTTCGTTACTAGTGTTTTTGGTGTCTTGTTGATCTTTGGATTAGTATCTTTGCATTCCCGTCCTTTTCGTACGTTTTTTTTGGAGTCTAGAAGCAGTTTTCGGTTGCTGGCGGTACTACCGCCGCTGGCGAGCGGTACTACCGCTCCAAGCGGTACTACCGCCCGCCAGCGCGGTACTACCGCTGAGAGGCGTGGGGTGGGGGGTTATATCGGAGAAGGGGGAGTTTCTTCTCCCCCATACCCATTCGCACGCCCCCACGCCTGTTCTTCTCTCTCTGCAGCAGCCGGCGCCGCGGGAGGGCTCCGGCGGATCTCCCTCTCCGGGCCGTCCCTCTCCATTCCTTTCGGTGGAAACGATCCCCACCTCGTCCTCTTGCCATGGATGTCGGTACTGCCCCTGTTCTCTTGTTCTTTTTGTCTAGGTTTCCAATCTAGCATCTTAGGGGCAGTAGCAATTGCATCTCTAGATTTTTGGCCAAATCTAGGCTTGAGTTGGATGGAGAATGCTTCTAGGCAGTATGGATTGATGTTTGGTTGGAGTATATTTGAATTTGGTTGGACGATAGTGTCGGATCTGACCACGGTAGTAGGAAACTGCTATTTCCCCGCCCCGAGCGGTACTACCGCCCCCACCAGGGCGGTACTACCGCTTGGAGCGGTACTACCGCTCTAAGTGGAGCGATACTACCGCTCATGGCGGTACTACCGCTATCAGATCGCGGTACTACCTCCCTCCACCAAATTCCACTGTATTACTACCTCTCCGTGATCTTTTGCTCGTGTTTTGTGGCTTATTCTTGTGCTTTCTGGTTGTTTGCGTGTTCTGCTGTGTGGTTCCAGGTGATGAGGTCCCTGAGCATCAGGCTCGTCGTGTCAATCCCGGACGTGCAACATCCAAGCGCTACCGTACTACCGAGCGTGCCAGAGGATCCTCAAGTGCTCCACCTCCACCTCCACCTCAACTCCAGAAGAAGCCAGGAGTCAAGCCAAAGCCCGGCAAGACAGTGCCAGAAATGCCGCCAAAAGAGTTCTGGGCAAGGCGCCGCGCAACCCGTATGAAGTTGACCAAGACTCCACTTTGGCCAACCGTCCGTTCTGGAACAGGTTTCAGTTTGCTATCTTCTTCGATGTTATCAAAGCGAAGAAGAATTTCTATGTCAACGTGCACTCCATCGACACCGACCATATGGAGCAAGATCCTGACTACTTTGGTGAAGCACTTCAGATGTGCACTCAACTGAACATTCTTGAGATCCTGAAATTCAACAAGGACTTTGATGCTGATATAGTGGCCCAATTCTATGCCACGGTTCACCTTGGGACTCTCACCTGGATGACCAATGGCAAGCTGCTTTCTGTCAAGTGGAAAGTGTTCATGCAGCTGATTGGGGTGCAAGATCTAGGGCTTGAGTCTCCGGTTGGCTTTCGACCTCACGCCCGCACCCATTGCACCCACAAGCAAGCTCTCTGGCCGTACTGCACTCTGAAGGTCAACCAGGAGACAAAGAAGGAAACCTATGAGCTGCCTGCCTATCTGGATATCCTTCACCGCATCTTCAGAGAGACTCTTTTCCCTCGCATTGGGAATCTGGACCAGGTTCACTCTTATCTTGTGGATATGCTTCTTTTCTGCCAGCGTGAGAAGGAAAATCCCACCGGAGAGTCTTTGGATATCTCTCATGTTATGTGGTCTGAGCTGCTGTCTGCTATCTCCGAGCGTAAGTGCCCGATCTATGGTCCGTTCATCATGCTACTCATTGAGAAGGCTTGGGATCATGTATACCCTATGGTGCCTCTGGAGTGTGGAGAGTTGATCTCTCACGATGTCAAGCGTCTGAGGAAGAAGGATCACACGGGCACTCCGGCCCCTAAGACTGGAGTTCCTTCGTCTGCTGCTGCCATGGAGACAGAGGAGGAGCCTGCCGCTGATGATGAGGAGGATGATGACTACATACCTTCTGCGGCAGAGCCCTCTTGGGCTAAGAAGCTCAAGTCTAAGATGAAGAAGCTGTTCTGCATGGAGGCTCACGGCCAGTACATGACTCATGTGGCTGAGAAGAAGGCTCGCGGTCGTCACAAGGAGCTCATGCGTCAGTTGGGTGCTACAGTCAAGAGTGGATCTGAGGACCAGCTTACTGAGGAGGAGGAGTGGATTCAGCAGCACTGCCCGTGGACTGATTCTGAGGCCGAGCACTTCCAGACTGACGACGGTGGTGCCGATGATTCTGCTGGGCTCTGATGCGTGTGTCCCTCATTTGCTCTCACCTGGAGCAGTAGCAACACTCCCTCTCCTTTTTGGTGTCTCGATGCCAAAGGGGGAGAGAGTTTAGGGATTTGCGAGTGTGTCTTTGTCGTCTCTTATTCGTGTCTGTCGTGTTTTCCTCGCATTTGCTTTGGTTGGTTTGTCTGTGAGACCTAAGTTCGAGTAAGACTTAAGTTCGAGTCATATGGTGTAAGACATATGCTACCTTCATTTTCAGTATCTTTATCTATGTCTATCTAGCTCATGAGTTGCGTACTTATCTTGTTATATCATCTATGCTGCTCTCATACACCATGCCTAGATTATTGGTCTCTAAAATGTAGGGGGAGCTTTGATCCTAGTATGTGTACTGTGCAGTCCAAAGCACTTATCTAAACTAGCACACATCTAGGGGGAGCCCATCTACATATTAGGACCGTGGGGTTTGTATGCTTACATATATATCATGTTTATGCAAATCCCGTGTTGTCATCAATCCACCAAAAAGGGGGAGATTGTAAGGGCATATTTATTCCCCAGTGGTTTTGGTGATTGATGACAATACTTTTGCGGACTAATCGTGTGCGTTAAGTTCTTTCAGAGAATTATCCATTGGCACGAGACGATTTCCTCCCCTCGGTGTTTTATTCAAGACGATGTAACTCCTGCGTTTCGTTGTTGGTGGACTAGTTCCGTAGGAGTCACCGTACTATTAAGAGGGGATCCGCTTTGGTAAGACTAGGGTGGAATCAACACGTACACATCCCTATCACACCCGTCATCTTCCCTTCGCATCTTTGGAGCTGCTCTTCTCTTCCGGTTCCCTCTTCGTCCTGTGCCAGCGGTAGTACCGCGATCTACAGCGGTAGTACCGCCGAAGCCCCACAGCGGTAGTACCGCTCCACCGAGCGGTAGTACCGCTCTCAGCGGTAGTACCGCTCCGTTGAGCGGTAGTACCGCTCGGGGGCTCAGCCATAGTACCGCCGTAGTACCGCGCCTACTACCACCTCAATTCGGGACGATATTTTCTCGTGTCGGGTTTTGCGGCACTACCAGCGGAAGTGGAAGCGGTAGTACCGCTCCGAGCGGTAGTACCACTCCTACTCCGCGGTAGTACCGCTCTGGGGCCAGTGGCCTGGGTTTCCCTTCTGCGCGGTAGTACCGCTGAGCAGGGAGCGGTAGTACCGCTCTCAGCGGTAGTACCGCCCTTCCCCAGCGGTAGTACCGCTCTGTGCGGGGCTGCTCAGTGGGGTAACGGTTGGATGTGTTCCCCCACTATATAAAGGGGTCTTCTTCCTCCTAGTTGACCTACCTCTTTCCCCCAAAGCTCCATTGTTGCTCAAAGCTCCATTTTCGCCCGATCTCTCTCCCTAGCCAATCAAACTTGTTGATTTGCTCGGGATTGGTTGAGAAGGCCCAGATCTACACTTCCACCAAGAGAAATTTGATTCCCCCCACTTATCCCTTGCGGATCTTGTTACTCTTGGGTGTTGAGCACCCTAGACGGTTGAGGTCACCTCGAAGCCATACTCCATTGTGGTGAAGCTTCGTGTTGTTGTTGTTGTTGTTGGGAGCCTCCGATTGTTGTGGAGATAGCCCCAACCTTGCTTGTAAAGGTTCGGTCGCCGCCTTCAAGGGCACCAATAGTGGAATCACGGCATCTCGCATTGTGTGAGGGCGTGAGGAGAATACGGTGGCCCTAGTGGCTTCTTGGGGAGCATTGTGCCTCCACACCGCTCTAACGGAGACGTACTTCCCCTTAAAAGGAAGGAACTCCGGTAACACATCCTCGTCTCCACCGGCTCCACTCTTGGTTATTTCGTGCCTTTACTCTTGCAAGCTTACTTGTTGTTTCATCCCTTGCTTGCTTGTGTACTAGTTGTTATTGCATCATATAGGTTGCTCACCTAGTTGCACATCTAGACAACCTATTTTGTTGCAAACTTTAATTTGGTAAAGAAAAGGTTAAAAATTGGTAGTTGCCTATTCACCCCCCCCCCTCTAGTCAACCATATCGATCCTTTCACCTGCCATCGCCCCTACATCTCCTCCACCTACCCAGTCCCATCCATCATCACCTGGCAAAAGATCCAAGAAACCTTTGTCACATGTCATCGCGACATCCCAACGGCCGCATGAGCATTGAGACACCCGTAGGAACGAACGAGCATGTAGCTAGTTGGATAAAACAGCTGGAGGCATGAAGGATCCAACTCACCTAATAAGTAAAAACATTTCACTTCTAACACTATCTAGCATCTTGATCCCCTTTCCATGTCTGATGAATGAGAATGAAAAACACAGGAGGGTCAACTCCAATACAAACACATGATAAGTTAGCTAAGTGTCCCTATTAGGCATATTAAAATTGAATTTTCTATGGGCTAATTTGAATGGCCTATTGAGATGCTAGATAGCTCTTTGAGACCTTTATCTCATGTTGACTACTGCTGCACCAGACAATAGATCGAGAAAAAAAAAATCAAATGCATCAAAGGATGGCATACCGGAGAAAAATACTATATTTTACAAATTCAAGATCAAAAGCACATTTAATCATCTTTACTAATCTGCTCTAAGAGGGTATCATCCCTATAGAAATGTTATGGTCTTTACAAGTCAAAAACACATCAGTGCTTCTCCATACGGTTCATGATTTTTTTAATTCACTTTTGGGGCACATAAATAGAGTGTACTACTGTCGTACACCATAACAGTAATTGTGTGATGTATAATTTGATAAGAGAGACACCCATGCGAAAAAAGAAAAAGAAAATAGTTCTAAACAAAACTACCATTTGTTCACATCTGTTCATGGAGAAGACAGATCCAATACGTGTTGCAAGAAAATATTTATTTCAATTGCAAGACCATTACCACGATATTAATTCCATGGAATAACTCCCCAATAATTTCTTTTCAATCGTAACATCACAAGAACTGGTAGACCAATTAAGAATGTATTTATATATCAACCAAACCAACTAATCAAGAATATGTGGGTACACATATATATGTATGATTGACAAGTATATACGTGTAGACCATACGTGTGGTTAATCGCTAATCAGGCCACGCGGACGGTGCCATGCATGCTTGCTTCCATGTGGCTGGAGTAATGACGTATGTTCTTGGTGTTTTTCCATCCAGCAACCAAACCCTAGCACCACTTGCAGTCCATGTCAAAATGGCAGTTGAACGAAGCTAAGTAATCTGAACAATTTCACAAGTACCAGGAAATAATCAGGGGAGATGCAAGAAACAAAAATTTGCAAAACTTGTTCAGCTAATTATCCCAATGCTTTTGTGAACCAAGTGTATTCATTGAGGAAAGCATATAGAAGAGAACCAATTATGTATATTTCGCCTACATAGCACGTAATATACTATAATGTTTCTTACAAGCAAAATTGGATGAGAAACAGGTCACAGGAAAGAGACAAAGAGTTCATGGGTTCCAGAATAGAGAATTCCAGTGTGTATATTAACAAAAAGCTAGACGGCATAACAGTAAGGTAGCTCAACGAAAGGAAGGAACATCATTTATGGTTGCCCTGGTACTTAACTAACATGCAGAAACATTTCATCATTGCAGAGAGTATCAAAAGTTTAGCAAGGACAGTTAGAAAAGCACTAACAAAAAGCTCGCCAGCATAATAGTATACCATAATAATAATAACACAAAACCAGGAAATTTCGATCAGATTTGCAATTCAGCCCAGAAATGTATATACTATAATAATAACACAACCATCAAGTCTTAATTAATTACTTCAGATCTAATTGTCTTTAAATTTTTTGATCCGCTGCTTCAGTATAGCAGTTAAAGAACATAATGAACCACTCCCAACAAATTTCAGTTAACTAACCTACGGGTGGATACTGATAAAAACAACTAAATCTATAAGTAAAGTAGACTAACAAATACGCATGACCGCGGGTGCATCACTGAATGCAGAAAATCAATACCCGGATAAGGTTAACAAATTAGGCCAAAAAACTGTATACTAACACACAAGGAA
The DNA here is from genome assembly GCF_018294505.1 of Triticum aestivum. Taxonomy (NCBI): domain Eukaryota; kingdom Viridiplantae; phylum Streptophyta; class Magnoliopsida; order Poales; family Poaceae; genus Triticum; species Triticum aestivum. The sequence continues at coordinate 461,048,967 of NC_057807.1, read as the reverse complement.
AAAAATCAGTAAGGTTCAGAATTCAGGCCCACAAAAGGTATACTATACTAAAAACAACAATCAGGCAATCTAAGTTAGTTCCGCAATACAGGCCCAAGAATGCATACTGTACCAACAACACACACACACACACGACCTGGCACTTCGTGCTGCTAATCACTACGCCATACATCCAAATTGCAATGAATACACATGTGGAATTGCCACTCAATGGTTTACCCTTCAAGAAGTAGGAACAACACTAATCAGAGATGATCAGTTTCAATACATTGCAAGGATAGCCAGAAAAAATCACCGCGCAGCCAAAAGTATACATTTTACATCTTCCAATATTGGAAAAGTTTAAAAAATCATTTTTTGTTCCGAAAGTATACACTAATGCAGTTGAAAAACAGCTCCTCTCTCTAGTTGAACAAACAGATATAGTTCCATTCTACATTCCAAAAGTGTACATTAACACGATTGAAAAACATATCACATAACCCCCAGCTGTTAAAAGTCACTTCATTTTTTTAGTAAACAAAAATTATACTCCATCTTTTCAGAATTTTGGGGCAATGCTAAGTTTCCGTCTACTAAACCAACAAAAATGAAATTCAACTCAACTACGAGAGGTTTTGTAAAAAAAAAAAGATTTTAGTGTGAACTTTGGTATTTCGGGTGCAACCGAAGCTAGCCACCATTCACAGTTAGACATTCTAAATCCAAATTTTAGATAATTTTCAGTTTAAACTGAAGCTATAACAGCCTACGCAATGCTACAATCGATGAACATCAAAATAATGTTCAGTTAATTACTCAGCGCCAGATAATCAATGTACCACTACATGGTCTTATAACCTCCACAATAACTAATTTATCTGCAGCAATTCTAGACATCATTAACACTTAGACACTGTAAAACCAAATTCCAGATAGATTTTCAGTTTAACCCGAGGCTATAACCCTATACGCACTACCACATTCGATGAACGGCCAAACAATGTTCAGCACTACCACATGTAGTCTGAATCTTCCCTGAACTTTTCAGTTTGACCACCCCTAGGCATATAACTGCAGCCCGACGAAGACGACATTACTCCATGGGAGTCTTCACAGATTCAACTCGAGCAAAGAAGAAGATTTATTAATGGATTCAAATGATTAAGACAAATCTATTGTCCTCCGGCCCAAGTGAAAGGATAAGTTTGGTAATTGGAAACATGAGTAGATACCTTGATGGAGCGGTCCTGTTCGAAGGCTAGAGACGCCTTGGAGAAGACGACCTTCCGGGTGAACAACTTCTGCAGGGACTCCACCTTGGCGCCCAACTTCCTGAGGTTGCCAGTGCTCCTTCATCAATTGTAGTAGAAAAGCAATGCTAAAGAAAGAAGGAAAGCTTGCTGCTGTGAGTTCATTGCAGCATATGTACCAAACAAATTAGAATGCACTAACACCATATGTGAATTAATAGAGCCGGAAGAGTTCATAGCATCTGCACTTCACCCAACACGTGCATTATTCACTCTTTCTGTACCGTGAAAAATTCAAGAAGATTGTAGGTGGAGCCTTTTGTCAAACAGCTTGCATACATGTGAGGCTAGAACACAATTGACGGCTTTGACTGATGAATAAGTCTGTACTAGGGTCCTTGTGGGGCTGCAGCACATGGTCCTTGTGGCAGTTAGGAGGATAAAGTCCTGGACCATCAAGGACTGGCTGTTAGGATAGAGTTCTGTTCTTGACCATCAAGGACTGTCAGTTAGCATCTTAGACTAGCATCTTAGACTAGCATCTTAGACTGGCATCTTAGCAGCATCTTAGCATATGCCTTGGCTGGCTAGCAGCCTATAAATATGTATCCCCAACCCCTCAGGTTGGCATGGCATTGTGTGAGAAATAAACCAACGAAAATTGTCCCAACTCTCCTAGTGTCATCCACAACTATCAATGCTCAGGCTGAAAGGTCTAACAAGTGGTATCAGAGCCTCGTTAACCTGCACCCTGAGCATTTCCTGTGAGCAGCCCAAGTCGGTAGCAGCAGCTGCTCCGTCTGCCTCTGGTTACCTTCCTCCCTCCGGACTGTCGAGCAGCAGCTCGTCTTCATCAGCCTCCTCTTCACGCAACAGCCCCCCTGCAGCGAGCCATGTCTGCAGGTCGCTCTCAGCACACGGCTACCTCGAGCATGCGGCGCCGGCAAGAGGCCGAGCGCGCCGTGGCAGAGGAGCGTGAGCGAGCGGCTGTAGCAGCGGCTGCTGCGGCGGCAAGAGTGTCGAGGCTGGCTGCAGCGGAGCTGGCAGCAGCCAGAGCGGAGGTAGAAGCAGCCAGGGCGGAGGTAGAAGCAGCAGCAGCAGCAGAAGCAGCCCGTGAGGCTACGGCGGATGCCAAGGCACTCCGCGGCAGCCCCGGCAGCTCCAGCAGCTCCGCGCCTGCGGACGACGGCGCCGACGCAGATCGCGCCAAAGTGGCGCAGGAGTGGACGGCGCAGTGGGCAGCCGAGCACGCCCGCGCTCCAGGTGGAGGCGCGCACCGCGACGGCGGCTGCAACGACCAGGACCGCGGCCTCTACGAGGTCCGGACTGTGGTCAGGGATGTTGGTTCCAGTGTTGGGTGGCCTACCCTCACTAAAACCAACTACGTCGAGTGGGCCGGGATCATGAAGGTCAGGCTCCAGGTGCGGCGCATGTGGGAGGCAGTCCAGGACAGCAACGTCGACCACCTAGAGGATCGACGGGCGCTGGACGCCCTCATTGCCGCAGTCCCGCCCGAGATGCAGTTCTCGCTTTCCAACAAGCGGACTGCCAAGGAGGCTTGGGACGCCATCGCCGCAGCACGCATCGGCAGCGACCGTGCTCGCAAGTCCACCCTGCAGGCACTTCGTAAGGAGTGGGAGAACCTGGGCTTCAAGCCAGGTGAGGACGTTGATGACTTTGCTCTCCGTCTCAACACTCTGCTGCAGAAGATGGTGAAGTTTGGCGATGCCACCTACACCGAGGAGAGAGCTGTCGAGAAGCTTTTTCGGTGCATTCCCGAGAAGTACAAGCAGATGGCTCGCTCGATCGAGTCGTTGCTGGACCTCTCCACGATGACGATCGAGGAGGCGATAGGTCGACTCAAGGTCGTCGACACCGACGAGCCACAGCCCCCCTCGGGGCCCGTCACCACCGGCGGGAAGCTGCTCCTAACTCGGGAGCAGTGGGATCCCAGCCTTGGTGACAAGAAGAAGGGGGAGCCTTCCTCCTCGACGGGCGGCCGCAAGCGTGGCAAGCAGCGTAAGGCGCGAAGAGGCCCCCCGGGCAGGGCACAAGGACGTGCCGAAGGTGACGCCCGCGGAGGCGCCAAGGACGGCGCCGCTGGCAAGCCCAGGCCGGCACAAGGCAACAGTTGCCACAACTGTGGCCGGTTTGGCCATTGGGCCAATGAGTGTCGGCAACCACGACAAGGCCAGGCTCACGTCGCACAGGCGAAGGAGGAGGAGACGGCTCTGTTCATGGCGCATGCAAGCATTGAGCTACCCTCGGCGACTCCAGTCGCAAAGGCTTTCATCCACCTCGATGAGCCAAAAGCACATGCTCTTCTCGGCGATGGCTCCGGGAAGGACAAGGCTACGGGGTGGTGCCTCGACACCGGCGCCACCCACCACATGACCGGTCGAAGGGAATTCTTCGCCGAGCTCGACTCCGATGCGCGAGGCTCCGTCAAGTTCGGGGATGCCTCCGCTGTGGAGATAAAGGGCGTCGGCTCCGTCATCTTCACCACCAAGATGGGAGAGCACCGGCTGCTCACCGGTGTCTACTACATCCCCGCGCTAAGGAATTCCATCATCAGCTTGGGACAGCTGGATGAGAACGGCTCACGCGTGCTGATTGAGCATGGGGTCCTACGCATCTGGGATCGCCAGCGTCGCCTTCTCGCCAAGGTGCCCAGAGGTGAAAATCGACTCTACGTCCTTGATGTGCAGGTGGCACAACCGGTCTGTCTCGCTGTCCGTCGAGACGACGAGGCGTGGCAGTGGCATGAGCGCTTTGGGCACCTTCACTTTGAGGCCCTAAAGCGTCTAAGTGCCAAGGAGATGGTGCGAGGCCTGCCATGCCTCGACCATGTGGAGCAGTTCTGCGACATCTGCGTACTGACAAAGCAGAGACGACTCCCCTTTCCCCAACAGGCGAGTTTTCGGGCTAAGGAGAAGCTGGAGCTCGTGCACGGAGACCTGTGCGGCCCGGTGACGCCAGCCACACCAGGAGGTCGACGCTACTTCCTGCTGCTCGTCGACGATCTCTCCCGCTACATGTGGGTGATGATCCTCGGCAGTAAGGGAGAAGCAGCGGACGCCATCAGGCGCGCGCAGGTTGGTGTGGAGGCGGAGAGCGGCCGCAAATTGCGCGTGTTGCGCACTGACAACGGCGGCGAGTTCACGGCGGCTGAATTCGCGTCGTACTGCGCCGATGAGGGCATCCAGCGCCACTACTCCGCGCCGTACAGCCCGCAGCAAAACGGCGTCGTCGAGCGGCGCAACCAGACGGTTGTGGGGATGGCTCGGGCTCTCCTCAAGCAGAGAGGGATGCCGGCTGTCTTCTGGGGAGAGGCGGTGCTAACGGCCGTCTACATCCTCAACCGCTCTCCTACTAAGGCACTCGACGGCAGAACTCCGTACGAGGCCTGGCATGGGCGGAAGCCGGCGGTCTCTCATTTGCGGGTCTTTGGCTGCCTTGCGTTCGCCAAGGAGCTCGGCCACATCGGCAAGCTCGACGACAGGAGCACTCCGGGAGTCTTCATCGGCTACGCGGAGGGCTCAAAGGCCTACCGCATCCTCGACCCAAAGACACAACGTGTGCGCACAGCGCGAGACGTCGTGTTCAACGAAGGGCGAGGGTGGCAATGGGACAAGGCGGTGGACGACGGCTCGACGCCGACGTATGACGACTTCATTGTCGAGTACGCTCACTTCAAGGAAGCTGGGGGAGCAAGCAGCTCCTCTTCACCGGGCACGTCTACCCCGGCCCCCAAAACTACATTGACTCCGGCGCCTGCTACACCGACGACACCACAACCGGCGACGCCGCATACTCCAGCCCCGGCGGTCGCCACTCCGGGCTCGTCTTCATCAGCACCAGCTCACGCAGAGCACAACCCGATGAAGTTCGCTTCCCCGCTCACTCACGACGAGGAGCGGGTCGACGCATGGTATGGAGGCGAACCGCTGCGGTACCGTACGATGGATAATGTGCTCGGCGACCAGCCGGTGCCAGGACTGGTGCCACGTGACCTGGAGGCGCAGCTACAGCTCGTGTGTGAAGACGGCGAACCACGGTCCTTTGCAGAGGCCGAGAGAGACGCGGCATGGCGCGCCGCGATGAAGTTGGAGATGGATGCGGTCGAGCAAAACCGCACCTGGGAGCTTGCTGATCTCCCTCGAGGTCACCGCGCAATCACCCTTAAGTGGGTGTTCAAGCTGAAGAGGGATGGAGCCGGCGCCATCATCAAGCACAAGGCTCGTTTGGTGGCCCGAGGCTTCTTGCAGCAGGAAGGAGTCGACTTCGACGACGCTTTCGCTCCCGTGGCACGGATGGAGTCCGTGCGACTTCTCCTTGCGCTGGCTGCCCAGGAGGGCTGGCGTGTCCACCACATGGACGTTAAGTCGGCATTCCTCAATGGCGACTTGAAGGAGGAAGTCTACGTGCATCAGCCACCGGGGTTTACGATTCCCGGCCAGGAGGGCAAGGTGCTCCGCCTGCGCAAGGCTCTCTATGGCCTGCGGCAGGCACCCAGGGCGTGGAACGCCAAGCTGGACTCCACGCTGAAGAAGATGGGTTTCGAGCAGAGCCCGCATGAGGCTGCCGTCTACCGACGGGGAAGTGGAGGAAATGCCCTGCTGGTGGGCGTCTACGTTGACGACCTGGTGATCACCGGCACCAAAGATGCAGAGGTGGCGGCGTTCAAGGAAGACATGAAGGCCACGTTCCAGATGAGTGACCTGGGGCTCCTCTCCTTCTATCTAGGGATTGAGGTGCACCAGGACCACTCCGGGATCGCGCTTCGACAGTCCGCCTACGCCAAGCGCATCGTTGAGCTAGCTGGGCTCACCGACTGCCATCCAGCTCTCACTCCGATGGAGGAGAGGCTGAAACTAAGTCGCGACAGCACGACGGAGGAAGTGGATGCTACGCAGTACCGACGCCTTGTGGGGAGCCTTCGCTACCTCACTCACACACGGCCGGACTTGGCATTCTCCGTCGGCTATGTCAGTCGGTTCATGGAGCGACCAACGTCGGAACACCAGCAGGCAGTGAAGAGGATCGTCCGCTACATAGCAGGGACCCTCGACCACGGCCTCCATTACCCTAGGTGCCCTGGGGCGGCACACTTCGTCGGGTACAGCGACAGCGACCACGCCGGCGACATCGACACCAGCAAGAGCACGAGCGGGATCCTCCTCTTCCTCGGCAAGTGTCTCGTGAGCTGGCAATCAGTCAAGCAGCAGGTGGTGGCCCTGTCCAGCTGTGAGGCTGAGTACATAGCGGCCTCCACCGCCTGTACTCAGGCGCTCTGGCTTGCTCGACTGCTTGGTGATCTTCTCGTTCAAGACACCAGAACGGTGCAGCTCCTGGTGGACAGCAAGTCCGCCCTGGCCCTGGCAAAGAACCCCGTGTTCCACGAACGGAGCAAGCACATCCGACTGAGGTATCACTTCATCCGCAGCTGTGTGGAAGAAGGGAGCATCGAGGCAAGCTACATCAACACCAAGGATCAGCTCGCAGACCTGCTCACTAAGCCCCTTGGGAGGGTCAAGTTCCTCGAACTTTGCTCCAGGATTGGGATGATTCAACTCTCCCACAAGACGACGTACAAGACTTAGGGGGAGAATGATGAATAAGTCTGTACTAGGGTCCTTGTGGGGCTGCAGCACATGGTCCTTGTGGCAGTTAGGAGGATAAAGTCCTGGACCATCAAGGACTGGCTGTTAGGATAGAGTTCTGTTCTTGACCATCAAGGACTGTCAGTTAGCATCTTAGACTAGCATCTTAGACTAGCATCTTAGACTGGCATCTTAGCAGCATCTTAGCATATGCCTTGGCTGGCTAGCAGCCTATAAATATGTATCCCCAACCCCTCAGGTTGGCATGGCATTGTGTGAGAAATAAACCAACGAAAATTGTCCCAACTCTCCTAGTGTCATCCACAACTATCAATGCTCAGGCTGAAAGGTCTAACATTGACTCCTAGTGCATCTGATGGCAGCGAGTGCACTCTGCACTGATGTATTTTCAACTTTCCATCATAGCAATGGTCAGACAGCGGAGGGAATCATGGGGTGGTTTCTCACGTAATAGGATGGCTGCTCTCGTTGGCGTAATAGGAAGACAAGAGAAGCTACTTGTTGTTCAGTAGCAACGTCCAATACAGGTATGACCAGTCCATAAGTTTGCCACAAACTGCAACACTATGTTAAATTGAAGGTTATAAGGCAATCAAATAATTGTGAGAAACAACCAACAAGTCAGATGAGCATTATTCTTTTCTTTTGGTTGATTGCTACTTATTGACAGGAAAGCTCACTTGATGCAGCTTATATTTATTTGCATGTGAGCAAGTCAGAGACATCTTTAGAAATTAGAAGATCTTGTTTTGCGAATATAGAAATTAGAAGATCAATAGGTCACCAACATGGACGGTATATTGTCATACATTTTACCAGGGAAAAAATGGATACAAGTCTCAAAACAATTCCTTGATGCTGACCAGGAACATCTGATCTATTATAAGATAAAAGATCAGGTGCCAATATTCAAAATCTCCATACCATGTAATTAGAAGTATATATATGGTAGTATAGATCTCAGCATGCTAAAAACGTAAGATTCAGGATGGTTTTATTATGTCTCTGGAACACATTCTGATATTTGAATCGGCAAGAATTACATCCCTACTCAATACTCACTTTTTCATGCAACTGTGCCGGAATTTCACATATTATGGATTCCAGCCATTTACATAATGGTTAGACAAACGCACCCATTTGTAGATTTGAAAGAAAATCGTTGACTCGCAAAAAAGGCATAACAGCAATAAAGAAAATTGGGCTAGCCATTACAAAGTCGCAACAATATTGTAGAAGATAGTGGATGGAGCTGGGTAGCGGCGAGAGTAGAGGGAGAGCTCACCGGCGTTGATGGTGATGAGGAGGGGCAGCTCTCAGTGGCGGGGTAGGTCGTACCTGCCTTGGAGACGGTGGACAAGATCGCAGAGCACGCCTGCCGCGGTTGTGGTCTGATTGGGTGCTGCTGCCATGCTACCAAGGAAATATAACCTGATCTGCAAAATGCACAACACTCATCAACGCTTCATCTCACCATGCATGTTTGTATAGTAAAAGTTACGATCTTCTAAATGTAGGAAGTAATTAAGCATCAACTTCACAGATGCAATCATTGCAAGAAAGGCATAACCTGAAAACTGAAAATAGTTTCTTCCAGTACGAATGTTAGAAAATAATTCCCTGTAGTTCACATGTATTTAACAGGGAAGCAAGGAATCTTCATCATAAGAGTAGATAATCACCGTTTATATGCATTATCAATATTTTAGATCATGTTCTTCCTATACATAACAGTAGACTTGGTACAAAATTCAGTAACCTTCAATTCTAAAATTCAATAGTACTACGTAATAACCTGAACTTGTATTCAGAAGTGATATACAAGTGTAGGGAGTATACCTAATAAATTCTAAGTAGTATACAAATTCAGTCTCTGTGCTAATTTTTTTTTCTGCACATCGCTCCGGTTCACTTTCAGTTAGACTCAAATGCTTAGGCCACCATCAACCGGCAACACCCGCACCTGCAGAATTAAACAAGTTGGTAGTCATTACTTGGTACTGTGAACCAAAATGTTTAAAGAAACTCTGCATAAGCATCTCTGAAACATCCAAGAGGAGACATGTGCATGCATCATGTATTTCAGTACCAATATAATGCAACACAAATCTAACTATGCAAGGAAATAGAAAGGGCTCAAGTGAAAACATCATCTTACCTGAGCAAATCTCTCCTCCCTCCTCGCAATCTTCCTCTCCCTGCTTGCCTTGCTCTTGGCACGCTTGGCCTCAAACTGGTCAGAGAGGGTCTTCTCTCTTGCCTTCTCAGCCTTGGACTTGTGGATACTCTTCATGAGGACCCTCTTGTTCTTGAACATGTTACCTTGACCTTCAGGTACATGTCATGAAACATGTGCTTGTCGATCTTCTTCGCCTCACGGTACTTGCGCAGAAGACGCCTCAAGACGCACATCCTCCGCATCCATAGGATCTTGGTGCGGAGCCTAGCCTCCCTGGTGCCACTACGCTTACCTGTGCAGAGAACAGAATCACAGGTTACAACATATATCCCCAAAAATGAACACCATCGTGCCAATTAAAGTTGCAGCTACAAACCATATCCAGAGTGACGGCCCTTCTGCTTGGCCTCATGTGCCCTCCTTGCACGACACCTGGAGTGGATCTTCTGAGGCTTCCTGATGATGAAACCACCCTTTACCAGCTTCTGGATGTTCTGCCCTGCAAGTTTTAGCCAAACAATGCATCACAGTTATGCTCAGTTATGAATCAATGGACATAAGAGGTACAAAGTACGCATAAATATGAGTTAAAACTAACACAAAAACTTCCTATTATAAACAAACAACATACAGCATAAGAATGGATGTGATTGCAATACCCTGACATTCAAGTGCGTGTGAACTACAAATTTACTAATACAAACTGAGGAACATAATTGGGAGCTAGGTCCACGAGATTGACATTCACAAAATGAAGCAACAATTGAACCTTAACAGACAAGACTGCTTACACACACGTTAATGCGTTAAAGGTAAAATAACACCTAAACTCTGTCACTAGCAGAGGATTTACATGGAGTTATCATGGTTAAGCTAACGACGCAACCACTTCAGTATAATCCAACTATGTTGTGTTGTGTTAGTGCACATGAAGGTAAAAGAACACCGAAACCAGCAACTCTATTAGTTTCATTGCAAGAAGTCAATTGCGCATGAAGGTAAAGCAACATCTGAAGCAGCAACTCTATTAGCTTCATCAGTAGAATTAACTTCAACGAGTTAGCATGGCTAAGCTAATGGAGAAACATGCTTGCAAGGATTTCTTAAACAATGTTCGAACTCTTGTCGTACGTGTTTTGCAGTCCGCCAGTGCCCTGCAAGGAAACATAATTATCACATGGAGAGACCACATAATATTGAACTATATGCACAATCAATTACATTAGACTCCACTGTACCTATATAGATTCGTACTATCAAATTCTGGCAGCTAAGCAAGTAAATTTAACAGGGTAAAACACTTGGAGATGCATTAACCACGCAACGGAAAAATAAGAGCAGCCGTGGATGCTCAATCTAAGTGAGTCGCGTTTTAGAAGCATCTACATGACTCACCGATTCATCTGCTATCTGAAACACAATCAGAGTGGCAACATCACAATCCCATAGCTATCATGGGACATCAGAACAAAATCAAATCCATAAGAGTGGTCAGCTATATGATGTTTCAGCTAAAAAATCAGCTATCCCAAGAACATTAATCCCGGCAACCCAAGGCTGCTCATGTGATCTATGAGCAAGCGCCGCACAAGCAAGCAGGGATCTACCCGCCTTGATTCACCTAAACCGCATGGAGCACCACCTGCCCACAGATCTACGGAATAGGCGAGAAAATCAAGACGCTCGGCGAGGGAGAGAGAGGAAGGGGGTGGGTTAACCTCATTGGGATCGAGCCAGACCTTGCCCTTGCCGCACTTGAGGACGCTCGAGGCCAGGCGCTTCTGCAGCTTGAGGCCCTTGCCGCACTTGAGGACGCCCTGCTCGAGGGGGCAGGGCAGCGGCCGCGGTGGGACGTGGGGGCGGCGGCCGCGGCTGGAGGTGAGCGCGACGGCCGTGGCTGGAGCTGGGCGCGGCGGCCGCGACGGGAGGTGGCGGGGGCGGCAGCGACGGGCGGCGGCCGCGACGGGAGGTGGCGGGGGCGGCAGAGACGGGCGGCGGCGTTTGAGGGAGGGAGATGGAGGAGGGGATCGGCGGCGGCTGCGAGGGCGACGGCGAAGGATCTGGTGTGGCGTCGCTCGAGGGCGAAGGCTTCGCTCGCTCGTTCGCACGTTGCCAGACGGTTTTTTTTCGCTGGTTTTTTTCGTAGGTTTTTTTTCGTCGGTTAATTTTCGTAGGCTTTTTTTCCTTCGCTTGTACTCCCTCCGTTCGAAATTACTTGTCGTAGAAACGGATGTATCTAGATGTATTTTAGTTCTAGATACATCCATTTCCGAGACAAGTAATTCCGAACGGAGGGAGTAGATGGGTGCGACGGGAGGAGTGGGGGCGGGTGGGGGACTCGGACGGAGGGTTTTTTCTGGTTCATCGCGGCTGAGCGGGAGGTGGGAGCAAATACCAAAAATTACCGTAGTCGGTGGGACGAAAATAAACCCGAAACGGAGACTACCAACTGAGACATTAGGAGTAGAGATGTGTTGCAGACCGAAGCGGGACTCTAAAACTGATGTGTTGCAGAAGGATGGAATGCTGCTTCATCGGTATCTAAAAGAGACAGCCCACCCTGCCGACCGGATGTTAGTTCCCATGGCAGCAAAGGAGCAAGACATCTGGATTCAGTCGTTCCATAGGTATGTTCTGATATTGCCACGATCAGTAGAATAGCTGCAAGATTTTTTTTGTTCTGTTGCAGTTATAACTCCAGCAGAAAAACTGTTACAAATTTTATTACGGACTAGAGTTTCTTCTTACTTGGTTAGGGACTAGATGTACTAGAACACTTCTCTGTGTGGGCTGTGTCATTTGTTTTATTTTGCCGTGAACTCCAAATTTAACATTGTTTTTCCTTGTGTTTATGCCTACAAGAACATTTTGCAACTTGTTCCTAACCTTGGCTGGCTGAATCTTGCTGATTATGACATCCTTTCCCAGCTTTTGCCTCTAATTCTCATGGTGCTTCTCTGCTTTTGCACGCAGGACATATGGTGTCGTATATATTCCTTACTACAGATGCAAGATGCTGCCCGTGCCGCCTGTGTTTCTCGCTCCTCCCTAGGCTACTGGAGATGCCATCCCAATCTCACCTTCACCAATGAAAAAATGTGCCCGAAAGAAAATTTGTAGACACCAGGATCAAATGCTATTATAAGAGACTACAACAACAAAATCGACTGTGTGCTCAGGAACCGCTCGTGCGCTGATGCCGTGACGAAACTCAAGCTTGACTACCATGTTCCTCCTGATGGCGCTGAATCGTATCATCGTCTTGATAGCTGGCTCCAGATGGCTGTTACGCCGAGGACTGAAGAACTCGAGCTTCTAGTATCGTGGAAAGAGGCGAGGTTTAAGTTCCCATGCACACTACTCCCTCCGTTTCCAAATACTTGTCTTTCTAGGCATTTCAAATGGACTCAACATACGGATGTATGTAGACATATTTTAAAGTGTAGATTCACTCATTTTACGCCATATGTAGTCACTTGTTGAAATCTCTAGAAAGACAAGTATTTAGGAACGGAGGGAGTACTATCTGACAGCAGGTGTGGGGACTCGATTCAGAAGCTCTTCCTTTTCAGATGCGCCTTGCGTCTCACATTTCAACTTGCTTTGAGAAGCCTGAAAACGCTGCATCTGCGCGACGTGCGTGTCACAGGGGAGGATTTAGGGCGCCTTCTGTCCGGTTCCACTGCCCTGGAGCACCTGAAGCTCGTATATTGCGATGATATAGTTCGCCTGGAGATACCTTGCCTGCTGCAGCGGCTCAGCTTCCTGGAGGTGGCTGGATGCATGAAGCTCCAAGTGAACCGGTGCAAGTCTCATTTGGAGAGTCGAAAGTGAAGAAAGTGCAGTTGGTGCAGAACCGTGCCATCAGTTATGCTACTGACAACCTTCCTTCACGTGTGCCAAATCTCGAGACTCTTACCATATATTCTACAGTACTTGTGAGGTATGCTCTTAGTCTTAAGTTGGCAAACGTACATATACAGTAGCCGACTGTTGGAATAATTAACCTGAGACATATTTTGCAGAGAGTCAATGCACCAATGGCGGCATCCAGCAAATTCCTTCACCTCAAGTTCTTGAGTATTCTTCTTATTAATCGATGGAATTTTCACCGGGACTATGATTATTTATCGTTGGTTCCTTTTCTTGATGCTTCTCCTTTCCTGGAGACGTTCCGCTTGTATGTAAGTTCGCCGTCCACCTTTTCCTCAAAAAAAGAAAAAGGAAACACTGCATCCTGCAACGATTATCTAATAACCATGTTTGGATCATCAATTTGAATACTTTGGGTTTTGATCTTCAGGTATGCGAGCAATCCATGTGGATGTATGACTGGTTCGAGGGAGATCCCTCGTCTCTGAGGCGAATGCCACAACACTGCCATGGGAACCTCAAGAGTGTGAAGATCATTGGTTTCTTCCCCCAAAAGAGCATGGTTGAGCTAGCATGTCATCTTCTCGAGAATACAACGTCACATGAGTCTCTTACAGTGGATACTAGTCCTGCTACTTACCGGTGTTCTGTCAGTAAACCGGCCAGGAAATGCTGTCCCCTGGAAGTTTCAGCTATAGTGAAGGCGCATAGATTCAGCCGCCGCCGCCTCCCCCTGCCCGTCGCCGGCGCGCGTCCCGGAGCCGGCCCTCCCTCCCCCCGCCCTTCCTCCCCCTCCCCTCCTTCCGCCCTCGCGCCGCCTCCCCGGGAGGCGGCCGGGGCGGCCCCCGTGCCGCTGCTCTCGGCCTCGCTCCGGTCTTCCTCTCCCCTGCCGTCGCCGGCGGGCGCCCCCGGCTCCGGCCCGGGGGGTGCCGGCGGCGGCAGGATCTCCCTCCCCGCGCGCGCGTCCTCCTGGCCCGGGGCAGGGGGGCGACGGCGGTGTCGCTTGGCTTGGCGGCGGTCCGGTGACCCGGCGGGGTGGCCGGCGGCAGACGTGGTGGCGGCGCTGCTCCTTGGCGGCGGGGCGGCGTGGTGGTGCTGGGTGACCGACGTCGCGCCCCCGGCCCAGATCTGGGCCTGGCGGGCCCCATCTGGGTCCTCGCAGGCCGGCCCCCGGCGTGGCCTCGTTGTCTGCGGCGCGGTGAGGAAGAGGAGCGGCTCGGATATGGGGCGTCGGCGCCGATGGCGTGCCGGCAGCAGCGCGAAGGCGGGAGCTTTACGGGCCCACGAGGGCTAGGCCGGGCCTGATGTGCTCCTGCTATTGCGTCCGGACGGCTACCGTCGCTGACGGTGGAGGTAGGGCCCTCCCGCGTGCCGATGGTGCTGATGCCCTAGTCCTGGCTCTGATCCTTCGCCGCACTGCCCTCATTTCGTGGTGCCGTGGTGAGACGGCGTGGGGGCCTCATGACCGCGTTGGCGCAGGGTGGTGGTTGGTTTGGTGGATGGATCCGGAGCGCCCGAGGTGCGGGTTGGGATCGGGGGAAACCCCTGTCGGCGTGGCCGACACCGGCGCGGTGGCGCTTGAGGGTGCCACCTGACCTTCCGGGAGGGCGTCGGGGGCTACCCTGCCTCTCGCCTCGTCGTGTACCCGGGGAAACCCTTGGCAGCAGCGTCGTCATCGTCGCGTTCCTTCTTGGAGGTGTTGATAGGTGCCGACGCTTCGGAGTCTTGGAGCCTAGGGGTAGATTCCGGTGGGTGCAGCGATCGCGAGGCTTCTTCATTTTTGTTGATCCGCCGTTGTCGGCATTTGTTTCTTTTGATCTTTCTCTGTCGTTTCTTTTGGGCGTGTCTGTGCTGCTTCTGCCCCAGCACCTATCCCTGTATAGTTCGGTTGGTTGCTTTGTATACAAAGTGGGGGAAAACCCTTTTTCGATAAAATGTACATTGAGAGAAATGTTCCCTCTACAGTCAAGTTAAATGTTCCGGAGCCTTGCGGACGATGCCATCGTTTGAAAAAATCAGATGCCAAATCAGTGTAGCTATCTGACGTTTAATGGTGATATGTTTTAGTTGTCTTGTGCCATGTTACATTTAAGTTGCTGGGTCTGTGATATTACATTCTTGATAACTTTGTTTACCAGACTGTCCAATGAACTCACTCCATTCACTTTTATAAGGCGTTTTCGATATTTTAACATGGACTACATATGGATAAAAATGAGTGAACAAACACACTAAAATGCATCTATATACACCTGAATCAGAAAAAAGTTAGAACATCTTATAATTCTCAGAAAAAGGTTAGAACATCTTATAATTCGGAACAGAGGGAATATTTATTATAAATTTTATATTTGGCATACTTTCTATCTTGGAATGGTAATAGCCACCTCATCTTTGCCTTACATGTATGCTACTGCAAGTGTGATCATTTCTAGCAGTCATGCAGTCATGTTTCTGCCTGACTGAACATATAAGAAAAGTAAACAAGACAGATGAAGTGCTGCAAATAAGTGTTAAACATATTATGCATCAATGTGGAGCACTTCTTTTGAAGAAAATGGTAGAGCACCTCCCCTTTGGCATGTCCTCCCACATTTCATTATTGATCTTCTTATGGGTGATGTACTGAAAATGGGAACTCCGAACCTGCTATACTGCACGCCTGTTTTGGTTTGCTGTTACCAAACTGTATTTCTTTATTGTACTCCCTCCGTTCACAAATAAAGATGTTCTTCCTTTTTTCTGATTCAGATGTATATAGACGCATTTCAGTGTGTCTGTTCACTTATTTTAGTCCGCATGTGGTCCAAATTGAAATGTCCAAAACATCTTATATTTGTTTACGGAGGGAGTACTTCTGAAAGTTCTGATGCAAGACCAATACAAACCGTTTGCCTCTAGTTCATACAACCATCAATGCTTATAAGATGCTGACATTTGAATTCCATCTGTACATTTTTTTTTCGAAAAGGGGGAAAAACCCCGGCCTCTGCATCAGCACGATGCATACGGCCCTCTTATTAAAAAATAAAGTAGTGCCAACATGGTTTCAATGGTCGTAGAAAAGTAGAAAAAGCTCACACAGAGCCAAAAAAGGCTAGAAACAACAACTAGCCAAATCAAGATGCCACAACCGGCTGGGTAAAGTAGATAGGAACACTAAATGCCTATCCTATTACATGACCGCCATCCAAACCGGTTGAAGATATCCCAAGCTACCATCTCCCAGCGGATAGACCCAGTAACCAAATGCTCCCTGGCCTCCGTTTGGGTGATTGGCGACCACGAACGAATCAGTGCCGTAGTCCGGAATAAAACCTGCAAAAATTGTATACATGATATTCTGTTAAAGACCAAATCATTTCTGCAATTCCAGATAGTCCACAACAAAGCACAAGCCCCAACCCGAATATGTCTCGCTACGTTAGACTCAATCCCATTAAGCCATGTCCCAAAGAACGCATAATCAGAAGTCGGGGGTTTGATATTGAAAGCAATATGGACCGTCTGCCAAAGTACCTTGGCCAGCGGGCAATCAAAAAATAGGTGTTTAATAGTCTCATCCCGATCGCAGAAACTACACTTAGTAGGTCCTGTCCAATTACGCTTCATCAAGTTATCCTTAGTTAAAATTACTTGTTTATGGACAAACCACATAAACACTTCTATTTTCAAAGGAACTTTGACATCCCACACAAACGTAGGAATAGAGTTCGAATTAATTACATCAATATACATTGATTTAACCGTGAATACTCCAGACTTAGTCAACTTCCAGCGTAATTCATCGGGTTGTTGAGAAAGCTGGACTTCCATCAGTCTCCTAACCAGACGGAGCCATTCTTCCCAACGATTGCCCGCTAGCACTCGTCTGAACTGTATATTAAGGGGGATAGATTGAAAGACCGATGCAACGGACACCTCACGTCGTTGAACAATGTGATACAAAGAGGGATATTGGATGGCTAAGGGTGTGTCACCGAGCCAAGTATCTTCCCAGAAACGTGTACTCGTGTCGTTTCCAACAACAAACTTTGTCCTATTAAACAAAGCCTGCTTGACCTTCATGAGACCCTTCCAGAAGGGCGAGTCGGTAGGCCTTACTGTGACCTGTGACAAGGTTTTTGACTGGAGGTACTTGCCGCGAAGGATTTGAGCCCACATAACATCATTTTCCGACGAAAGCTTCCACAGCCACTTGCTAAGAAGGCATTTATTCTTAATTTCTAGATTCTCAACACCTAGACCCCCTTGGTCTTTCGGTCTACAGATGATATCCCACTTAGCAAGCCTATATTTTCTTTTAAGCTCATCACCCTGCCAAAAGAACCGCGATCTATAGAAGTCCAGTCTCTTCCTAACACCAACTGGTACCTCAAAGAACGAGAGAAGAAACATCGACATACTTGTGAGCACCGAATTAATTAGGATTAATCGGCCTCCATATGACATGAGCTTGCCCTTCCAGCAGCTCAGTTTCTTCTCAAATCGGTCCTTGATGCACTTCCATTCTCTGTTCGTTAGCCTACGATGGTGGATAGGAATTCCCAAGTATGAGAATGGTAGCTCTCCCAACTCACATCCAAACAATTGCCTATAAGCATCCTGTTCATCTTTGGTCCTACCAAAACAGAACAGCTCGCTCTTATGAAAGTTTATCTTTAACCCGGTCAATTGTTCAAATAGGCATAACACCAGCTTCATATTTCTTGCCTTAGCCAAGTCATGCTCCATAAAGATGATTGTATCATCAGCGTATTGTAGAATAGAAACACCTCCATCAATAAGATGAGGCATCAATCCACCTACTTGACCATTTTCCTTAGCCCTTCCTATCAAGACTGCCAACATATCCACCACTATGTCAAACAAGATAGGGGACATCGGATCTCCTTGTCTTAGGCCTTTATGTGTCTGGAAATAGTGACCTATGTCATCATTAACTCTAATTCCCACACTACCTTTTTGCGTAAATGATTGAACCTGTCTGCGCCAGGCTTCATCAAAGCCTTTCATACGCAAAGACTGTTGGAGAAATGGCCATTTGACCTTGTCATACGCTTTCTCGAAATCCACTTTAAAAATCACTCCATCTAATTTTTTGGAGTGGATTTCATGGAGCGTTTCATGCAGGACTACCACCCCTTCAAGGATATTTCTGTCCGGCATGAAAGCGGTTTGGGACTGTTGCACCACAGAATGCGCAATCTGTGTGAGCCTGTTAGTCCCGGCCTTAGTGAAAATTTTGAAACTAACATTAAGGAGACATATGGGCCTGAATTGCTCAATTCTGACCGCATCCGTCTTCTCAGGAAGTAGTGTGATAGTCCCAAAATTCAAGTGGAATAGTTGAAGCTGTCCACAGAACAGATCATGAAACATAGGTAGAAGATCCCCCTTAATAATGTGCCAGCACTTCTTATAGAACTCAGCCAGGGAAACCATCCGGTCCAGGAGCCTTATTATTTTTCATCTGTGCAATAGCATCGAAAACCTCCTTCTCCGTGAATGGGGCAACTAGAATGTCATTATCAGCAGCCGATAACTGAGGCACATCCTCAGTTCTGGACTCATCGAGGGACACTGTATTCTCCTCCGGCGGTCCAAATAACTGCTTATAATAGTCGGTTATGTATGTTTTTAGGTTATGCTGACCTAAAATAGTGCCCTCGTCCTGCTCAAGCAGAAATATTCGCTTCTTTCTGTGTTTGCCATTAGCTATTAAATGGAAGAACTGAGTGTTTGCGTCCCCCTGGACCACTCTACGTACTTTAGCACGTAAAGCCCACTTCAGTTCTTCTTCGCGGAGTAGTTCTTTTAACCTCTTTTCCGCCTCATTTTTAACCTGAAGCTCTGCTGGTGCCAAAATGTTGGATTCAGCCTTAATGTCCAGGTCATGTATAAGAGTAAGGAGTCTATCCTTTTCAATCTTATACACACCACTAAGGTTCTTAGCCCAACCTCGTAAGAAACTTCTCGAGTTCCTAATCTTATTCTGCCACCTCTCAATTAGAGATTTGCCTCGAACATCTTTAACCCATTCCCTGGCTATCAAATCTAAGAACCCTTCCCGTTCAAACCACGACGTCTCAAAGGAGAAGGTGTTCTTGTTACCCACATGATTCGGCTCCCCCGAGTCCACGAACAATGGGGTATGATCAGATATTCCCCTCGAAAGAGCTTGCACCGTAACCAGCGGGAATTTCTGTTCCCACTCCACGCTTGCAAGAACTCTATCAAGTTTTTCGTAGGTTGGGTTTGGCAGAGCGTTAGCCCATGTGAACTTTCGACCAGAAAGTTCTATCTCTCTCAGATCCAGGCTTTCAATAATGGTGTTGAACATGAAGGACCATCTGCCATCAAAGTTATCATTGTTCTTCTCCTCTCTCCTCCTGATGATATTGAAATCACCTCCAACTAAAATTGGCAGCTGCTCTGATCCACAGATTCGAACAAGGTCTGCGAGAAACTCCGCTTTAAGCTCTGGTTGCGCGGCACCATAAACCACCACCAAAGCCCAATTAAAGCCATCCATCTTAGACCTAACTCGAAACTTGACCGCGAAATCGCCCATCACTACACTACGGACTTCAAGAGAATCGCATCTCACACCGAGTAAGATACCACCCGATCTTCCTCGCGGAGGGAGGCAATGCCAATCGAAATCAATACCACCAACCAGAGAGGAGAGAAACTGCGGTGCAAAGTTATCTCTACCCGTCTCTGATAGAGCAACGAAGTCTAACTTCTCTTCTACAGCTGTCTCAGCCAGGAATCTTCTTTTAGCCAAGTCCTTTAGACCTCTGCTATTCCAAAAAATTCCTCTCATAGTTCATCATGGAATTTTTTGGTGGTTCGAATCCTAGCACTCCTACGAACTGCGGAATCGGGATAGATCTTCCGTTTCCACTTACGCTTAGGTTTACTAAGCTCAGGCACCCGGTCCTCATGACCGGGTTCACCAATATTAGTCGAATCGTTCTCTGGGGAAACATAATCTTCCTCAGCGTCATGGTTGGTGGGTGCTAGATCCGCACACAAGCTATCAAGCACTCTAACCCTAACGCATTAATCTCATCATCATTCATTGGTTTAACTGCTGCAAGATTATGAATAGTCTCTAAAGCACGTTCCGCCTCCAGATCTAAAATATCATTCACCGACTTAGTAATCTCACTGTCCGTAGCACCTAGTGAAACTCCTAATTGGTTTGCATTATTTATAATGTCCTCATTAGAAAAATGCAATAGTGAATTAGATAAGTTGACGGACATACCAGATGTAAACGCAGCCTCCTGAAGCTTGGCCGCCCTCATAGCGCACCGCTGCTGCATATCATCTATCTCGGGGACGTCCAGGATGCGAGCACTCATCCGTCTCCCCTCGGCAATCGGGTCCGGGATCCCGCCAAACGCGACCACCTCCTCCCTAGTAACACCTGGCATAGAGCCCTCCGAAGGCTGTACCGGGGTTACCTGAGAAGGCGTCAGCGGGCTCCCGATCCCCTTAGACGGGAGTCCCACACTAGGGACCCTGGTCATGGGTAGGGGCGGAGAGGAGATGATGACGGGGGCCGCCTGCCCGCGCCCTCCTCCGACCGCAGCCGCAGGCTCAGACGCATGAGCCATCAGCGAGGGAGAGACGGTCCTCCTGATCGTCGAGGGTGAAGGGGGAGCCAAGGCCTCCTGCCCCAGCGCCCCCCCAGCTCCGCTACTGCTGCGGTGGTTACCGCCACCGTCGGGGAGGCAGGAGCCGAGGCCGCCTGCCTCGGGATCCCGCCCCTCGTACCGGCCGACCCACACTGGGCCAGCGTGACCGACGCCGCCGAGGGCGTGGTGGGGTGGGAAGAAGGCGAGGCCACCAGCCCCGAAGCTCCCCCCCCTCGACTCACCCTGCCCGTAGACGCCGACACCGGAGTCGCGTCCGCCTGGGGTGCCAGTGCAAGAGAAGCTCCCTCCAGGCTCCTCTCCGTAGCTCCGACCATAGTCCTGGCCTGGCGACCCGCAAATAAGCCAGCCTCCCTCTCGAACTCCAACGGGGGGAGCGTGTACTCAAGACAATCATCAGAATCTACCCGGTCACTCCATAATTTGGGAGGTGCCGAGGCTGGCTGAAAAGACCCAAAGCGCAGAGTAGTCATGGGCACCGCTGGGGAAGCAGCAGGCTCAACCCCGATCCCATCCCCGGGCAACTGAGAAGAACCCTTAGCCCCCTCGTGCGTGGGCTCATATGACGGTGCCCCCTTGGCCCCGGCATTACCATCACTGTCTTGCATGTCAACATCATTACCATTAACCGCATCATCAAATAAATCCGTGTCCTCAAACTCGATGTCTAGCGGGAACACCACTCCCCTGTAGGTCCAGTTGACCTTATCGGGCACGAACTCAATATCCAGAACACTCACCAATATCCGGGCCACCCCATGGGCACGTGTGAACGCCATATCCACTTTTTCTGTCTTCCCCACCATTATGCCCATGCTAGCCACCACTCGAGCGTCCTGCAGAGGCTTAGAAGGAGCCCCTGTAAACCGCAACTAGACCTGCGTAAGCGGCTTCCCCTTAGGCTCAACCTACTTCCACTCATGGAACTCCAAGATACACGTAGTACCGGGAACTCGACACAGGCCAAAGCTCAATAATCTCTGCAGATCATCCACAGTTGGGAACTCAACCTTAAAAGACCTGTCCTCGATAAGCACCAGTTCCCATCGAAAATCCCCGGGAGCCAACTCCTGAAGCCTCCTCACAATCTGTGCCTCACTCACCTCGCCCTGGGTTGCTTTCACAATCCCGGTAGTCAAGCTTAGTGAATCCTCCGAGACCTCTCTTGCCCCCGGGGACTCGAAAAACATGAGCTCAGCACAATAGACTCCATAAATGTTCAGCGTCGGAGGCAGGTCACGCAACAACGGGCACTCCCCGGAATCGTGTACCGGCTTGCCACACGTCTCGCACAGTTCGGCCACACATTCAGCAATGAAGTGACCCTTCTCACCGCAGCGGTAACAAAGCATCCTTTCCTTCTTTCGAGCATATTTGGACGCCCTTTCAGTAGCCTCCTCCACCGTCCCAGCCTCAGGAACCTCAACACTGACCCCGACGTTTACCTCCATCGGCTGGGGCTCGGTAAGAGTATGACCATCCTCCGCTGTAGACGCCGCGGGATCAACTGCCCTGGGCGGGGGCGGTCGGCGAAACCTCCCACGACCCCCACCCCGACACACCACGATGGCCACGAAATCCTCCTCTCTGGCGGTGATCCGGGCCGAAAGCCCCCTCAACAAAACCACCTGCCGGGCCGAGAAACGGTCTCTCAGCAGACCCGTCACTCTGCCAGGCATAGCCCCGGCCGCCCCCCGTGGATGAAGACCCTCGATGCTGTCCATCTCCATACGCGTCCGAACCGTCGTCCCCCCACTGACCTCGGGGCGGGTCATAGGACTCTGTCGTGTTGGTGTTCTGTCTCGTTTGCAATGATCCCGAACGATCCTGCTCAGGCCGCGCGACGTAGTGCGGTGGATGCTTGGCACGAGGCTGGTAGCCGACAGTAGGCGCAACTCCTGAGGCCGCACCACCCCGGCCTGGTGCTGCAGCGCCCGGCGCCGAGGGCCGTGTCCCGCCCCGACCCGCGGCTGGTTGCACACCGGTCGTCACGCCCGGTGCCGGGGGCCGAGTCCCTCCTCGGCCCGCAGCCGTCGGCGCGGCGACCACTCCTGGTGTTGGAGGTCTCGGCCCGCCCCGACGAGGCAAAGGAAGCGGCGGCACTTGCCCTGGCCGGTGGGTGCCCAGATTGCCCGCTCCACGACCAGGGAAGCCGGGCACCGCACCATCACCCGCCGGTGCCCCACGTCCAGTAGCCGCATCTGTCGGCGGCGCAGCCCCGCCCCAACCCGAGGGAACCACCGTGACGGTTTTCTTGGCCGGCGGCGCTGCCGCCCCGCGGCCAACCATAGGCCGGAGAGGCGTGATCCTCTTCGCCCGACCCGAGCCACACGCTGGGAATCCCGGAGTCCCTCGCCTAAGAACCCTAGCGCTAGCAGTCGACGGCGCGATAGCAGAAGAAAGAGATATCGCTGCGTTCGTGCATGGAGGTTCGCTACGTAGGAGAGTCAGGTCCGGTCTAGCCTGGGCCACATACCCAGCCATCCCAGGCCCATCTCCTCGCCTCCCCGACCGACACATAGTCGGCCCATCGCAGCCCACCAAAAAAATTCAAACGAGCCGATCGCATCTGAGCGATCTGGGAAGGTTCTGCGGACGCCATGGCCGCCGCCGGCGCCGGATGCACGCCCCTCCGCTTCCCGTTCTTTCGTCTCTTAACAGTAATCCACGACTCCGGCTTAATCATGTCGAAAAGAGTAAGATTCGGAAGGCATACCTTGGGTATATGGCCCTTCCATGGCCTGACCGTCGATGCCGCATTTCTCCGATGAACGACACGTCGTACCAATTCCCTCCTCTCGTCCGGGTGAAGCCCCACCCGCGCCGGATCTTCCACCGGCACCACCGTGTCTACGTTATTGGCGACCTCATCTTCATCATAACCTGCATGAAATAGATCGCCAATCAAATCCGAAGGCGTAGGTGACAGCGGCGAACGTATCGCCATGTCTCCATCTCCGGCGTCGTCCTCGTTGTCTGACTCCATCAGGGCCCAAAACCGGCCGCCAATACCCGCCCGAGCCGCCGCGGGGAGGCATGGCGCGGCGGCGGCCTCCGCGGTCCCCCGGGGACACACCCTGGGAATCGCCCGGGGAGTCGCCCCCCCAGTCGCCTCGCCTGACATCTTCAAGATAACGACAGCTAACACACACCTTTCCATCTGTACATGGCCTGCTACCTCATGCTACATCGCATTTCTGAAACTGTTTATGATTTATTATCTAATCACCAAATATTATTTATATCAGACCTAAACATCGAAAGCATTGGTAATACAACAAGTGCACCAATGGCATCTTTATGCAGATACTCAGTGCACCAATGGCATCTAGCAAATTCCTCCACCTCAAGTTCTTGAGTATTCAAATTTATGGATGGTATTCATGTTCATGTTCGTAGTATATTTTTACGTTTGGCACTCGCATATCATATTTGCCTTGAACTATATGACAGATTGTCAGGTACTCTCCACCTAGATCTGAAGACGGTGTCAAGTTTTACTACGCGTGCCAATTCATCAGTTACCGAACGGCTCCCTTCGCTCCTCCCTCACAGCTTCGTCGCTCAGCGTTGAGATTGTCTACGACACGCTTGTTGACTATTTAACCACTGTCGTAGTAACTGTAGCTCATTTACTTCAGTTAAACCTGCTCCTATATAACGGTTGGGCTGTAGCGGGTGTGAGATATCGAATTCCCCATTTGCTTCCGATGGTTACAACATACACACAGAGACATACGATATATGACATTTCCCTCACAGGATTATCGGTTCACACTGGATTCGGTTAAGAGTTAACAGGTACACATGACACACAAAGTTAAGAGTAGAGTAGATAGGTATAGCTCTATTCGCCTACCCGAGTTGAAACGGAAAATGTACAACACAAAAGTTCCATGGAATAACGAGATGAAGCTAGTGATTAAAGGAAATTTCAAACGGTCGAGCGTGTGCGATGGATTTGCCGAATTTTGTCTAAACCATCACAGGAACACCTTAGGACAGTACACTAGTGTGATACACATATACTCGTCTACGAACGTCGAAACATAAAGCATACAACGTGATAGTAGTGTGAATCAGTCGATCGTGTGCGATGAGTTTGAAAATTTTGTCCGAAATAGCTCCAAACATGAACACGAAGTTGAACATTTAAAGTCAACGAACCTACGAATCCATCGCCTAGATGGAACCATAACGTTGATGTGTATCTTTTTCGTTTAGATGTTAGTAGATTAGAAGGGACTAGACATAGGAGATTATGGAGTGTGAGTACAACACACCACACAAATGTACAACAGAAAAGTCATGTAAAATAGCGAGATGAATCTACTAGCCAAAGAAAATTTCAAACGGTCGACCATGCGCGGCGAATTTGACAAAATTCACCCAAATAGCTCCAAACATGTACACGAAGTTGAACATATACAGTTAACGGAACTACAAACCGATCCAATGAATGGAACCACAACATTGATGTACAACTTATCTCGAATTTAAGACCGTTGTGTAGATTAAAAGGAACTAGGTGAAGGAGAGTAAGAAGTGTCATTAAAACAAACTACACTTATGAATTTGTACATTCCACTAGGGATATGTATATCTACTCGTCTAGGACCGTAGAAACGACGGGCTGACACTACTTGTCAAAGGTAATGTCAAACGGTCAACCAAACACGACGGTTTTGACAAAAATGGTCCAAAACATCTTCAAACATGAACATGAAATTAAACATTTACGATCGACAAAACTATGAAATTATGAATATATCATCTGAATAGAACCACAACGTCGATATGCATCTTTTTTGTGTAGAGATTATCTCGAATCGAAGCATCGTTGTGTAGATTAGAATGAACTAGGTCAAGTAGATTAAAGAGGGACATTAAAACAAACTACATATATGAATTTGTACAGTCCATAGATGTAGATCTACTCGTCTACTGTCGAAACAAATAACGTACAACATGAAAGTTGTGTGAAACTACTTGTCCAAGAAGATTTCAAACAGTCAACCATGCGCCACAAATTTTGTCCAACACAACTTTAAATATGAACATGAAATCGAACATTTACAGTCAACGAAATTATGAACCGATCGTCTGAATGAAACCAAACATTGATGTACACCCTTTTTGTGTAGAGCTCATCTCGAATTTAAGCACTGTTGTATAGATTATAAGAGATTAAGTGAAAGAGATTAAGTGAAAGAGATTAGAGAGGAAACAAAACACTCCAAGTGTATCCTCTGTGCTTGCTCTCATCCTTTCATACATTTGGGCCCATCACGTACACTCCTTGACTTGCGGGTCCATCACGTGCACTTTGTTGGCTTGCTTTTGTGGTGAAGACTAACTCTATACATTCAGTTTATTCGATTTGCAAGGTTCGGTTTATAAGGTTTACCGATTTGTACGGTACTAATACCTCGGTAATTACGGCTCCGTTTCGGTATATATCAAAAATAACTGGTATAGTTTCAGTATATACCATAAAAACTAAAGTTGACGCGAATTTGAAAATGACATAACAATAATTTACAAATTTACGACTCAAAACACCTATTTTTTATACAAAAATATATAATAAATACATATAAGTACATTGCATGTATTGAATCATGCCTTGATGGTTATGGTTGTGCTTAACATTTTTCAAGAGAAAAATAAGTACGTTACAAGGAAAATGGGTGCGCCTCGTGGTTCCTGTACAAGAGAAATTACTACTTTTATGGTTGTTCGCTCAAGAAATATAAATATATTTTTTACTTCGGTTTATTTGGTTAACCGTTTGGTTTTTCAGTATATACCATAAAAATAAAAATTCAAATCGGTATGGAAAGTTCATACCATACCGAAAACAAAATCCGTAAAACTGGTTCGGTCTGGTTTATTTTTTGTATGGTTTTTGGGTTTGATTTTAAAATGCACAAAGTGAGTGAAGACTGTAGCAAGTATAACTTCCATCTTTTTCTGAGGGGATTTTAGCGAGTACTGGCATAAGCTTTTTCTTCCACGTCGTAAACAGGGCCGGCCCGTTTCATTTGTTTCGATCGCTCGTTGTAGCTTCGTTTGAATTGTTTTTCTATTTCCTTTTTGTTTTTTTGGTTTGTTTGTTTTTTCACCACTTTTCTTTGTTTTTTGTCAGTTTTCTTTGCTTTTTTCACCTGTGTTCTTTGGTATTACTCGGTTTTCACTTGTTTTTATTTATATATTAAATTTTCAGTTTCTTTTTTCTTTCTTGGTTTTCATTGTTTTTTTGTTTATTTATTTTTTCTTTTTTATTTGGTGTTTCTATTCTTTCATGATTTACTTAATTTTTCTTTGTTTCCTTGTGGATTTTATTGTTTTCATTATTTTTCATTGGTTTTCTTTGCTTCTTTTCTGGGTTTCAATGGTTCTATTCATTTTTCTCTGTTTCTTTTGTCATTTTTTGTTTCCATCTTTTGATTTATTTTCTACGTTTTTTACTTTTCTTTCTATTTGTTTTGTTTATCTTCTATTTTTATCTGAATAACATTTTTTTTTGAATATATGGTTTTGATGTTTACATCTAGAACATTTTTTTACACATGTTTACATTTTTAAGTACATAATTAACATTTGTTTCGTGCACATTCTGCATTTCACACACACACATTCTTCGCTTTTCTAGTGATCAACTTTTTTCACGCACATTCAATAATTTTTATACATTAGGAACATTTTCTTATACACATTTAGCATTCTCCTAATGCATGATTAACATTTAGTAAAATTTATATTTTGATAATTAAGTATACAAACGTTTTAGATGTGTATAGAAACATTTTTATACATATTTAATTTTTTCAAATAATAATTACCATTTTTCAAATGGTTGCTTAACATTTTTCATATGCTTGATTAATATTTTTAAGTACATTGTCAACTATTTTTGACACATTGCATACATTACATATGAAACATTTTTTATACACATTTAATATTTAAATGTTTGATTAACATTTTTCGAAATTTTATGTAATTTTTTTGTAACATAAATATTTATAATACTTAAAAGTACACAAAATAAAAAAATAAAGCAAAGAATTGCCCAAATAATTAGGTTGTAGCCTATGGCCTCCCGCGCGCGGGTCTGGCCCAGTCTTGCGCTCACCCAAGGGGAGACTGCCCTCATATCGTAATAAGCGAGACATAGATGCGCCCCACTTTTGAGGTCGATTCAGCCTGACTCACTAGGGGCCAGTTCTTTTGGGCAATTCTCCCAGAATTGACCCCCTCCCCAGCTTCTCCCAGAATTGCCACTTAATATTTTTTTACAATTCCTAGCTAGTTAAGGTCTAATTAGCTAGGAATTGTAAAAAAATATTAAGTGGCAATTCTGGGAGAAGCTGGGGAGGGGGTTAATTCTGGGAGAATTGCCCAAAAAAACTGGCCCTAGAAACAATCGATTTGAGTGTTTCAAGCAGGCTTGACTGGTGCGGGCTAAGAATTTGATACATGCAATCAAACATGTCAAAATGGCAGCCAGCAGGTCCGGCTAGACCTAATGCAAGATTCCAAGGAGACCATTAGAAACAGAGGTAGTAGTACTGTAGTAGGGAGCTGCACTTGGCCCAAGTACTGCCTAAGGTTTGGTTGTTCCGTATCCCTCCTCCCTTCGGACCAGTTGATCCCAACCAAATATACCGCCTAGGGTTTGGCGGCTCCATCCCTCCTCCCTTCGTGCCAGTTGATCCCGAGCATCCTAGAGAGAGGAAGGGAGGACATGTCCGTGCAGCGCGACACAGATTCTTTCACTCGCTGCCCTGCAAAGAAAAAAAAATCTTTAACTCGCCTCTCTGCTATTCCCTCCATCCCATAATATAAGAGTGTTTATTACACCACCGTCCCATAATATAAGAGCATTTTTGACACATATAAGAGCGCTCTTATATTATGAGACGGAGAGAGTATTATTCATCTACACGTTAATTCTCTCCCATGCGTGCCTTGCTGCTCAGGATTTTTTTTTTTTTTTTTTTTGTAAATGGCGTTGGTGGATATCCAGAAAAATAAGTGGCGCAAGTGGACAGCCCAGGAAGGCCCATGAACACCAGCGGCCTGACCTGACCACATTTCCCTGTTCGCCTCCTGGGCCTCTCCTTCCCCAATCCTTGCGCGTTCGCGGTCGCCGTCGCTGCCCGCATCGCTTCCCCTTGCCAATCCTCCCTCCGTTCCATGGCGCCGCCATGTTTCTCGAAGAAGCCGCCGTCGGGGAGCGCCGGGGACCCAGCGGAGCCTTGCGGAGGCGCCTCCTCTACTCTCTCTCCAATCCCGCCGATGCTCTCTTCAGCTCCTCATCCTCTTCTCCCCCCAGGTAAAGATCCCGCGCCATCTCCCCTTTGGATTCGTCGAGAACAGTAGCTTTTTGCTTGTGCTAGATAGCACTGTAGCTTGCATCCATGGATCGTGAGGTAGGTATTTTGTGATCCTTTAGGTCGAGACATAGGTCGACATGTGTAGTACTAGGTGTAGAGGTACAAGGAAGGGCATGTCCGCATGTGTCATGAATTCTGGCGGTTGTGGTAGTACTAAGCAAGAATTGTCCTGGACAACTCTAGCCTGCTGACACATGTATGTAGTTATGGATACATTTCATCTCAAGTCATAAAATGATCCTGCTATTCTTTTTCATCAAAGGTTTTCTCCCATATTTGTTCAACATCTTATTACAACCATACATGGAACAAGAAATTTTCCCGGTGCTGATTGCATGAAGTTTATACATGGAAGATGCTAATTTTTCTTTTTTCTGAACTGTGAACTAGGCACATTGATTTATCTAGTGCTCTCTATCTCTACCAAATTTACTATAGGCAGACATGTTTTACTATTTCATAACTATGCCATGTCGTGCTATAGTGTTATATGATCTTGTATTTGATCTGATTGCTAGCTGAAATTAATTCATATGCAAGTTGCTGCTATATAAGCAAAAAACAACTTTATTTAGGAGCCATGTCGGTCCGCATTGGGGGAGAAGGGATCTAGGTTTATATGAGATTGAAGGAAATTGCAGGCGTTGCTTTGTTAAAACACCTGTGCTCACACGATTTGATATCCGTCTTGTAGATTGTAGATTCCGTTTGTGTTCCTGCAGAGAATCAGACAGAGGATCCAACTTTGCGTGTGCTTGAACTCGTCCGTGCCCTTCGGCCCTTCTTTGGTTACTTAATTACCCCTTTGTGTGCCTTGCTGGTATATGGAAAAAAAGGAACTTCTTCAGAGCCCTGTTCGCATTGGGGATCTCACTTTCCTTGCTTGTGCTTGAACTCGTTTGTTCCTTTCATCCCTGTCTGTACTGATCATAACACTGATGTATTTGTTGCAGATGGATGGAATGCTTCTTCATTATCCGAAAGAAACAGCCCACCCTGCCGACCGGATGTTAATTCCTATGGTGGCAAAGAAGCCAGATATCCGGGCCCAGACCTTCCAGAGGTATGTTCTCAGCAGAATAGCTAAATAGAAAATCATTACAGCATTCCTGTTCATGTCATTCTTGTTCCTAAGTCCTAACCTTGGCTGAATCTTGCTGATTGTAACATCCTTTCCCAGCTTTTACCTCTCTATTTCTCATGATGATCTTCTCTACTTGTGCACGCGTGCAGGACATTTGGTGTCGTATACACTTCCTACTACCAATGCAAGATGCTGCCCGTGCCGCCTGTGTTTCTCGCTCCTTCCTACACTCCTGGAGATGCCACCCCAATCTCACCTTCACCAACGAAACGATGTGCCCCAAAGAAGATTTAAAAGCAGCGGGATCGAACGCTATTATAAGAGACTACAACAACAAAATTGACTGTGTTCTGAGGAACCGCTTGTGTACTGATGCCGTGACGAAACTCAAGCTTGACTACCACGTTCCTCCTGATGGTGCTGAATCGTATCATCGTCTTGATAGCTGGCTCCAGATGGCTGTTACGCCCAGGACCAAAGAACTCGAGCTTCTAGTATGGTCGAAAGAGGCGAGCTTTGATTTCCCATGCACACTACTATCTGACAGGTGTGGGGGCTCGATTCAGAAGCTTCTCCTTTTCAGATGTGCCTTACGTCCCACATTTCAACTTGGTTTGAGAAGCCTGAAAACTCTGCATCTGCGCGATGTGCGTGTTACGGGGGAGGAGTTAGGGTGCCTTCTGTCCAGTTCCACTGCTTTGGAACACCTGAAGCTCGTATATTGTGATGATATAGTTCGCCTGGAGATACCTTGCCTGCTGCAGAGGCTCAGCTTCCTGGAGGTGTCTGGATGCACGAATCTTCAAGTGATAGAGAACAAAGCTCCAAATCTCTCCAGATTTTACCTTGAAGCAGGTGAACTGGTGCAAGTCTCGTTTGGAGAGTCGAAAGTGAAGGACGTGCAGTTGAGGCAGGGTTATGCCATCAATTATGCTATTGAGAACCTTCCTTCACGT
Organism: Triticum aestivum; assembly: GCF_018294505.1. NCBI lineage: Eukaryota > Viridiplantae > Streptophyta > Magnoliopsida > Poales > Poaceae > Triticum > Triticum aestivum. The sequence goes on along the minus strand of NC_057807.1, from coordinate 461,017,950 downwards.
GTGCCGAATCTTGAGACACTTAACATACAATCTTCTCATGAGGTATGGTCTTGCTCTTAAGTTGGCGAACGTCCATATAACAGTAGCCGGATGTTTGGAATAATTAACCTGAGTCATCTTTATGCAGATCTATGTTTTCAAGGCGTCGCCTAGGCGTCGCCTAGGCGACGCCTAGGCGTCAGAGCGCTCGCGAACGTCAAGGCGTCGCCGTCGCTTTAGTTTTTTGTCTAAGGCGTCCGCCTTGTGCTGTTGAGGCGTCCAAGGCGTCGCCTAGGCGTCCAAGGCGCCGCTTTGCTTGATTTTGGACGCCCTGGACATGCGCGGGCAGGTTGAGCGGGAACCAGCAGCTGGCGCGCGCCAGAAAGAGGAATTGGCGGGAGGGAAGAGAAATTGGGCGGGAGAGAGGGGGTAAACAGAGGCAGGAGAGAGAGGGGAACACACCTGTGACTCCAAATCGAGGGGAAAAGAGAGAGGAGCTCTCTCCTCTCAGTCTCTCACGCCGCCGGCCCAGATCCGTTCCTCCTCCGCCGGCCTCCCCCTGTCCGGCCAAGCTCCTCCTCCGCAGGCCCTTCCCCTCTCCGGCCAAGATCCATCTCCGCCGGCCATCCCCCTCTCCGGCCAAGCTCCTCGGCCGCCGGCAGCCCTCTCCCAAGGTACGGCTCCTCTCTGCCTCTCTTTTCCCCTCACCTGCCCATGTTTTCTGATGGTGCTGCTGCTTGTGCCTCACTGCTTTGCCTCTAAGCTAGCCCTCTGTTTAGTATATGTAATGCACTCATGTTTGTCATCTTGTTTTGCACTTGCTCTGTCATCTACTCTGTTTTTTTACCAATGGTGATCTATTAATTAAGTTTAGTTTTAACCATATATGATATATGTTCATCTTTATGCAGATTTCTATTGTGGAAGGCAGAAATGGGAAACAAGATGGGAGGAATGGATGCTATGTGGGCTCAACAACCAGGAAATTCAAGGTATGAATCAGTTACATGTCCACTCATGGCTGCCATATTAGTACCCCTAGCGCCTAATAATAAGTGTCTAAGGCGTCGCCTCGCCTCACGCTTTGAGCGCCTAGGCGTTGAGGCGCCCCCCCCAGCGCCTTAAAGCGCCTGGACGCCTTGAAAACATAGATGCAGATAGTCAATTCCTCACTGGCATCTAGCAAGTTCCTCCACCTCAAGTTCTTGAGTATTTTTCTTATTAGTGGATCATATTTTCTCCAGGACTACGATTTTTTGTCGTTGGTTCATTTTTTTGATGCTTCTCCTTCCCTCGAGACGTTTCGCTTGTATGTAAGTTTGCTGTTCACCCTTTCTTCAAAAAAGGAAACAAATGACTGTTCATCCTGCAAATTGTCTAATAACCATGTTTGGATCATCAATTTAAATACCTTGGCTTTTGATCTTAAGGTAATCGAGCATTCCATGGATGACTGGTTTGAGGGAGATCCCTCGTCTCTGAGGCGAATGCCACAACACTGCCATGGGAGCCTCAAGAGTGTGAAGATCATTGGTTTCTTCCCCCAAAAGAGCATGGTTGAGCTAACATGTCATCTTCTCGAGAATGCAATGTCACTTGAGTCCCTTACAGTGGATGCTAGTCCAGCTAATTACAGGTGTTCTGGCAGTAAACCGGGCAGAAAATGCAGTCCCCTGACAACTACAGCTATAGTGAAGGCACATAAATCAGTCTTGGCTGTGAAAAAATACATTGAGGGGAATGTTCCCTCTACAGTCAAGTTAAATGTTCCGGAGCCTTGCGGACGATGCCATCGTTTGAACGAATCAGGTGTCAAACCATTCTATCTGATGTTTAATGATTAGATGTTTTAGTTGCCATGTTACTTTCAAGAGCTGCCCAACGTTTAGGGGTCTGTGATATTACATTCTCGTAAACTTTGTTTACCAGACTGTCCAATGTACTTAATATTGCTGTATCAGGTGCCGTTAAACATTGTTATGAATCTTTATAGTTTCTTACATTTGGTATACTGTCTATCTTGGAATGGTTACACACTTGTGACATCTCATCTTTGCCTTGACCTGTATTGTATGCTACTGCAAGTGATCATTTATAGCAGACATGTTTCTGCCTGACTGAACATGTAGGAAAAGTAAACAGAACAGATGAAGTGGAAATAAGTGTTGAACATATCCATCAAGGTAGAGCACCTTATTTAAAAAAAATGGTAGAGCATCTTTGTTTGTTTGAAATAAGTGTTTCAGTAGAGCAGCTCCTCCCACCCTTCATTGTTGATCTTCTTATGGGTGCTGTACTGAAAAAGGGGAGCTCTGAACGTTTCGACTCTGCTATACTGCACACCTGTTTTGGTTTGCTGTACCGAACTGTATTCCTGCATCGTACTTATCAAAGTTCTGATGCTAAGGCACTGGTTGATTTGCCGTACTGAACTAGATTCTGCGCTGCGTTTCGGAATGTTCCAAATGCCAAGACCAATGCAAACTGTTTGCCTACAGTTCATACCAACTTCAAGGCTTATAAGATGCTGACAATTGTACTCCATCTGTACATGGCCCTGCTACCTCATAGTACATCGCACTTCTGAAAGTGTTTCGCTGTTTTTGATTTATTATCTATTACTACCAAATATTATTATCAGAACTAAACATCTTAAGCATCGATGCTCATTAAATATCAGTGATGAAAAGCAAAAAGACAGATAAAGTGGAAATAAGTGTTAACAGATGCATCAAGATAGAGCACCTTCCTTCCTAAAAAAAAAATCTTTGTTTGCATCAGTTTAAAGATGCAAAGGCCCTAGGGTTCCCCAGGCGCCGCCATTTGGCGTCTCGGTAAAAGGGACACTTCTCTCCCGCTTAATCTTGTGATTCTTGTCATGGGAAATTATATAATGTACTGATAAATAGCGGCTCTGAAGTCTGAACCTGCTATACTGCAGACCTGTTTTTGTTTGCTGTACCGAACTGTATTCCTGCACTGGATTTCTGAAAGTTATGATGCCAAGACACAGTTTGATTTGCTGTACTGAACTGGAGTAGATTCTGCGCTGCATTTCTGATGCCAAGACCAATACAAACTGTTGCCTCCAGTTCATACCACCTTCAAGGCTTACAAGATGCTGACACATGGAACAAATTTGAACTCCATCTGTACATGGCCTGCTACCTCATACATCACATTTCTGAAACTGTTTTGACTGTTTTTGATTTATTATCAATTACCAGATATTATCAGAACTTAACATCTAAAGCGTCGGTAATAAAAATTAATATTGTTGTTTCATAATTGATTTACAAGTGAAATACACACTTGTACTACTCCAGGTAAAGGGTCTCACTCGATCACATCCCATCTAAAATCACATAAACATCATGCAAAATATTAATATAGCTTGACATCTCTAAAGCTCAAGAAGCATTGCAGCAGCGGGCGCAAGGCTCCAGAACATCCAGCTTCATGGTGGACGGAACTATGCCCTCCACGTACCTTCGGATAGCAAAGAGCGCTCTAGGAACTTCCATGAGAGTACTCTGGCCCAAGGTAGAGCAACTGTCCATGTCGCTGTCAGAACATCTACGAGAACAATCAGCGGTGTCCAATGTGAGGGACTGTAGCGACCCTGCATTCTCGATGATATGAAGCGTTAGCTCAATCAAGCTCTTTGCAGATTTGAAGCCGGTTATCTTCACACTCTTCAGCTTGTCATGGCGGTGTCCTGGCATCCGCCTCAGAGGAGAGGGATCTCTGAAAATCGACTCGTGCTCCATGGGTTCTGCTGCCTAAAGATGAAAAGCCAATTAAATTAATGGTTCTGCCATTTATAATCACTAGATACCTTTGCAGGATGAGCATTAACTTACTTGCAAGAAAAAGGACTCCAAGCAAGGAGAAGCATCCAGAAAAGGAACCAGGGAAATATAATCATTGATACGAGGAAATGCATATCCATCAACAGTTATCCTCAGGTACTTAATGCGGAGGAATTGGCTATGCATCATGGGGGTATCAGCCTGTATAAAGACATATCTCAGGTTAATTGTCAAGCAAGATATAACATTTTCATATGCATATATCTGTCAGATGAATATACCTTGAGACGCAAACTTATGTCAAGAGTTTCAAGATTCGGGATAGTAGTCTGAAGCATGGCATGAGCATTATCGAGGGCATGTGGATGCAGCATTGTTAAGTTCTTCAATTGCTCTCCATGTGAGATTTGTCCTTGTTTACCACCAAAGTAAAAACTGGAGAGATTCAGAGCTTTGCTCTCTACCACTCGTAGAGCGTTGCATCCGACCACTTGTAGGTCGTTGAGGCGCTGCAGCATGTCGGGTATCTTCAGGCAAGTTATTTCATTGCAGTACCCAAATGCAAATAGCTCCAGAGCAGAACAACTGGAAAGAAGGCATCCTAACTCATCCTCACTGATACGCACATGATACAGGCGCAGATTCATCAGGCTTCTGAAACAGCTGAGTCTGACCACAGGACGGAAGACACAACCCGAGAGGTGTACATACCGAATCGAGTTCCCCCTCAGACCAGATAAAAGTGAGCACGGGAATCTGTATGTTGCCACCTCTGAAGACAACATAAGGCCGAGTTCTTCAATCTCCGATGTAATAGCAACCCGAAGCCAGCTATCGAGAGAAGAACAATCGCTGGAATTGTGGCCAAGGAATTCAAGCTTGAGAGTCTTCAAGCCAATGCCGGAGTGGTTTTTCAGAACTTGGTTAACTTTGCTGGCGAATTTTCTTGCTGTTTCAGCCTTTGTAAGAACTCCATTGCATCCTACAGTCGAGTTACTAAATCCAATGTTCGGGTAGAACCTCCAACAACGTAGAAAGGCATGAGAGACACAGGCAGCACGAGCAGCATCTTGCATTGGTACTAGTGAGATTATATGACGCCAAATTTTCTGTATGACCAAGCATTCAAGAGTTAAACACTGGATTTCCGAAGGATAATGAGTACAATTGACTATGGAAAGGAGAAGAAAAAAAGGACATGTGGTGTGATTCGTTGGGAGAAAATAATGTGCAAAGAAACAGCAACAAACATGTAACTTCTACATTGCACAAATACCATTTACTCCCTCTGTCCCAAAATATAAGAACGTTTTTGACACTAGTATAGTGTAAAAACCGTTCTTATATTTTGGGACGGAGGGAGTAATATTTAATCAGCCAGAAAGCTCACGCAACAACTCTAGCAGCTACCCACGAAGATATATAACACACAACATGGTAACTGAGATGAGAAGAGATTGAAGAGACCAGATATTGATGTTCTACACACATAATAGAGGAATCAATACTCTACCCTGAACTGTATGGAGACTGCAGGTGGATCACATATGAAATTTGGACTTGCAGGAACCTGATTATAGGACAAAATATTCAAGAGTGGAGTAAAGTCCCACTTGTGTTAAGTAGTATAGACGGATTATTCCCCCAAATTTCTAGTCTGAATAAGTGAGTATGCATATTTGACATGGGTCCAAGCTTGTGGTGCTCATGGTTTAATCATGTTACTTTGTTTCCGGGAAGCCTGAGCCCTGAGCCTAATTATAACTAGTAATGTTCTGGTCACTATCTGCCCGAAGGCCAGACTTAATGGACGACAACAAGCACAACACCATCCAAACCTGAGCAGTCAACTGTATGCAAGCATGCACTGGTGAGGAAGATAGGGCATTCCTTTTTCCTACATGTTTATAATGGTTTTCCTAGAAGACTGCTATAGATGGCAACTAAGAAATATATTCTTGAGTTAGTCATGGGGTAGCCAATAATATCGGCTTACAAATTGCCTCGAATGGTGTCTACTGCACAATAGCATGCTATAGATAGGCCAATACAGCAAAGAAATAGCACGAACGTGCAACTTCTACATGGTACAAGTGACATTATAATTTTCAGCCAGTCCATCCGCACTTGGACCTTCTACATGTTAAATGACATTATAAGACTGGTGGGACATCACAATAACATATCTACAGAGTTTGGGACGCATATTGCCCACGAGGTGGGAGATCCTATCTTAAACATGTATTCCGGTAGATATACACCCAGGCGTTAGACGGTAGCAAGAGTGGCCATATAACCAAGACATGTGCTATATATGCAATAGATAATAGCGACAAGTCACACAATAAGAATTCGGGTAAGCATAAACTGCGGAGATTGTAGCTAAAACACATCAATCACAATAAATGAAGCACAAGGAATTGCTGATAAGGGCCTATAGGAATTCTATCCAACATCAGGGCACCCAAGACTCGTGACAGACAGTTTTCCACAAAGTTAAAGCCCCAACATCAATCTTTCCCCTTTGTAAAATACTCCCTCCGTTCCTAAATATAAGTCTTTTTAGACATTTCAAATGGACTAAAACATACGGATGTATGTAGACATATTTTAGAGTATAGATTCACTTATTTTGCTTCGTATGTAGTCACTTGTTGAAATCTCTAAAAAGACTTATATTTTGGAACGGAGGGAGTAGAAGAGGAGTTACTACTTACTAACACAGGAAATACATCTTTATTGAGCTAACACAGGTCCAAAAATTTGTACAGCAGGGCAGTGATGGTGATATTTTATTTACTTGCAACCAAAGTCTTCCATTATTCATACCTGTGGAAGGTCTGGTATCGAGTATTTAACTCTTTTCCTACCCTCTGAACGATCATCTTGTTGCCAGGATGAGCGTCCTCTTTTCGCCAACAAAGGAACTGGATCATCTGCAACACATCATCGTTATAAGGACACATGCTAACAGAAGAAAGCAACAAGGTACACGCTTGCGTAAAACAAAGGTTCAATTTCGACTTGGCATCCAACTTTTACACAAGAGCGCTAGTGCCTTTGAGAATCCAGTTCACTAGAGCATATGGTTTTTTCGGTTTTTTTGCAGAACAGTACAACCTCTCCCCAGTCTCACACATTTGTGCCAAATCTGACGGAACAATTGATTTTACCCATCAGCGAGTGAGATCCCTATCCTTCCGCAACATCTCACAGGTTTAACCCTCTAACAGTGCACCAGAAGTCCAGAACATTCAACCATCTGCGAGTGAGATCCTTATCATGTACACAAACACACACAAAAAAAAAATGCCGGTCCTTGATCACAAGTTTAATTCCCAGCCTGCCTGAACAAGGGTTTTAAACCCTAGCCTGCCTCAGAAAAGGATTAATCCCTAACCGCGTAGTTGCTACTCGAGGGGATTGGAGTTAACTCTAACATATGGCTCCTTTTTCTTTTGTTCTTCTGGAAAAGGAACCCTAATCTGCAAACGCAATATAAGAGATACTCTTCTACAGATGCCAGGACATGGTTACAAAAGTAGCAGGACGAGCAGAGAGAGAGGCCTCACCACGGGCTTGTATCCGGCGACGCCGCCGCCGCTGCCGCCGCCGCTGCCGCTGCGCGGAGATGAGCCGCCCCAGCGCCAGCACCCCCATGGTACGCCGAGAGGAATCGAGGGGCCAGGCCAGGGGAGGAAATCGCTTCGGCGCCGCCACCCAAGCTACCTCGATCGATTTTATTGGGCCTTTTCGTTTAGACTGATTTTATTGGGCCTCAGAGTGGAAACACGGAAGCTATATCTGGCTTATAGCGCACGAGAGCTATGTCTCGCTCGGCGCGAGACCGTAGCTTTCTCTCGCCTGAAGAGAGAGTAACTACTTTTACTAGAAGAACGCCCGTGCGTTGCAACGGGGACACATTAACTTTAAGAGTTCAATGTTAATATTCTCATACATATTAAGTGACATTGGCGACATTTTTTACCATCAAATCCTCACACACACACTCTCTCCCTCCCACTTTCTCACTCTCTCCCCCCCTCTCCCTCTCTCTCTAACACACACACAAATCCATATTATCGAGTACGGGATCATAATCCATCTATTTCACACACACACGCTAGTGCATAACAATATGGATTATGTGTATTTTTGCCACCACAACTGAGGGAAATAATTTCATGTAAATCGGCCAGCCACAGCTCCAAGAATACTCGGAGGAGGTGGCCCGGGTCGGCGTCGGCGCCGTCCGGCGCGGGCCACGGGCCCGCTTCCAAGTGCATCTGCGCGCCGGCCAGCCACACCGGGTCCTCCAAGTGCCGCTTCCACCGCACCAACTCCCAGGGCCACGGCCACGGCCAGGGCCAGGGAAGCCGCCCTTCTTCGCCCCCTTCACCAGCCGCAGCCAACGCGGTGCCGCGGCACCCGGCCTCGCTGTCCTCGTCCTCCGGCACCGTCGCGACCCAGTGACGCGGCCCAAGCATCGGCGTCGAGAATCAAGAACGCTCGACAACGGAGAGGAAAGGGAAGATCATATACATGTAATAAGAAAGGGAGTTTATTTACTGCTCCCTCGATGTATTGTTTCCTTTGTTTGGAGATTGATTACCATCCGTGAGTTAAGGTAAGGTTAATGTGATTGAGCGATTTTTTTGAAAATCAATTATTTGTTTTCTAATTAATGTGATTGACTGATTTAAGGTAATGTTAATTAATTTAGATTTGATCTTTAGAGATTTTTCGTGATTGATTCTACATTACTAAATAAGTTGCGCCAGTATGGAAAGTTCTGATCTATTCAGATTTCTTTCGTTGTGTGAGAGGGTGAGGCGAAAATAAACCGATGAAGTGGGGGGAGTGGACGAAAAAAAATCTATGAAAAAAACCCAGCGAAGGTGGGAGGAGGTACCAAAAAAAACCATGAGAGGGGGGACGAAAAAAAACCTGGAAGCGAGACTACCAACTGCTCCATTAGGAGTAGAGATTTTAGGGAAGAACACTTCATCTCTATCTCTTCTCTATCTCTATCTCTATCTCTACCTACTAATAAAGCACGGGCTGCTTTTGTTCGTTCGTCATTAAAATTATCCGTTCCCGGAGTTGTAAATAATTACCCATCATGCCATTGGTAAGTTGAAAGAACCGTTCGCTTTTTTTCCTTCTAAAATCGCCGGTAGTTTATGTTATTTATATTAAGCATCTGATAGACATCACTAGTGCTTGAGTGGCGCAGTGGTATGAGCCTAACCACTCCGCGTCAGAGACGCGGGATTGATCTTGGCTCTCTCTTTCTTTTTCTCCTTTTCTCTGCTACTAATATTACTGCCTCGCCCGAGCGTCATTTAGCAGATGGGTTGCAAAATGTTACAATTTTGGCCCAGCTTTTCTAACTCCGAAACTAACATGTTATATATGAAAATCCCTCAAAAATGTTTAGATTTTAAATATGCTATTATATTATCCATTTCTAATATTTCGTTTACGATGCAATCTTAATTAATATCCTCTTTATATGGGGTATTTGAAATCTCTGCTACTAATGCCGGTAGGCAAGGATATTACTGCCTCGCCCGAGCGTCATTTAGCAGATGGTCCGCAAAGATGTTTCAGTTTTGGCCCAGCTTTTCTATTTTCGGGCAAATTCAAATGTTTTTTTAATGATTCATAACTTTCAAACCCTAACTCCAAATCTAATATGTTATATATGAAAATCCCTCAAAAAATATATTTAAATTTTAAATATGCTATTATATTGTCCATTTTATTCTGTTTATGATGCAATATTAATTAATATCTTCTTTATATGGGGTATTTTGGAAATGCCAGCTTAACGTTGATATTTTTGTTGTCTAATAAATTGAAAACATCTTGAGTACACTTTAAAAAACATCCAACCTTTTTGCACAACATGACTTATCATGTTGTTTGTCGTATGGCATCGTCAAAGATTCAAGGGGTTCAACGATGTTGTTAGGTGTGAGTATGAGGGACAAATGTTCTTTCCCGTTGCAACGCACGGGCATGTTTTGCTAGTTAACTAAAAAAGCGTTCGGGATCTCATCCGCAACTACATTAAGGATACAATCAGGAGGCACAGATCGCCATTCCTCACACAACTCGTCCCCTACAACTAGCTTAGCTAAAATATGAGCAACACGATTTGCAGATTGTCGTTTCCATGTAACTTTGCAACCCTGCCAACCCTGCATTAAACTCTTAATCTCCTCCACAAGAGGCCCAACTACCGACATGTTTTTGCTTGCACTATTGATCATCCTCACGGCCTCACTGCAATCAAACTCAACATGGGTTCTAGGGACCCCCGTCTCACGTCTGAACTAGAGCGCTTTCTGACAAGTTTTAAGTTCAACAAACTCTGGCTTCGAATCATTAGGAGAACTAGGATGTAGCACCCCTAAAGGCACCATCATGGTCACGTAAGACCATCCCTCCTCCACATTTGTTCGCACCCTTGGACACAGCTCCGTTAACGTTGGCGAGGATCCATCCATGATCATGAGGAATCCATGTCGCTGGAGTAGGCCGCCCTTCAGGTCTCACTTTTTTCTGGACCACCTCAAGCCACTTGTCCATGAATTTACTTACAGAACCAGCTAAACCAATTGGAGCTTGGAGCTTCTTTCCATCCCTAGCTTTATTCCTTGCAAGCCAAAGGCCATACACACCCTGCAACATCATTTCCTTTTCCTCATCTTTAGCATCCACCATCTATTGAAGTAACCACATGCCCACATCCCTGGTAGACTAGACAAATACAGGAGGATGTGTAGATGGGACTCCTCGTTTATCAGAAAGTTCATTCCAAAAACTTTTAGAATGGGGGCACGCCCAAAAACGATGAGCAAGTGTTTCCTCTCTGCCACATGTTGTATAAAATACACCAGGCTTGATCTTCCTACTAAGAAGCTCGGACCCAACAGCCAATCCATTTCCCATGAGGCACTAGCTATGCACCTTCACCTTTTTGGGACATGAGAGCCCCACACGGACAGCCAACTCCTATGGGTCTGCACATTCGAGGAGGCCCCCGGACGTCCAGTGTGAGCCCACTTCTTGTTCATGAGAAGGTGATATGCCGACCGAACAGTGAAAGCTCCATCCTTTGTGTAATTCCACACTAAATAGTCCGCCACACCCTGGCCCCCAATTGGAATTTGCTTAATATCCAAGGCATCATCAGTAGAGAACATGGCATCAACCTTAGTATGTGATAATCCCCAAGTGCAAGGAATCATCGTAGCACTTTCCAAAGATGGAAGTGATAAGTATGGAGTGTCGAACCCACAAGGAGCTAAAGGTAAGATCAATATTCTCTCAAGCCCTATCTGCCACTGATACGACTCTACGTGCACCGAACGTTTGCTTTCAACTAGCAACGAGAAATAAAACTACGTTGTGGGTATGGCGAGGATACCTTTGTATGATATCGGAGAGCTAAAACATAAAAGTAGGTGCTGTTATCATAAAGTTAGAATATAATACTAATAATATAAATAGCGAGTGTGGAATAATGGTGGATCGGTGTGCGGAATTGTCCTAGACAATTATTAACATGACCGGTAATCACTATTGCAGTTTCATATGAGGGAGAGGCATAAGCTAACATACTTTCTCTATTTGGATCATATGCACTTATGATTGGAACTCTAGCAAGCATCCGCAACTACTAAAGATCATTAAGGTAAAACCCAACCATAGCATTAAAGCATCAAGTCCTCTTTATTCCCATACGCAACAATCCCTCTTACTCAGGTTTGTGCTTCTGTTCACTCACCAACCCACTATAAGCGAATCATGAACGTATTGCAACACCCTGCAGCGGGAATCCCTCACGCTTGCACGACACAGAGGGCACCATAGGACAGCACCAAAGTAAAACATACAACTCATACCAATCTAGATCATCAATCAACTCAAAGACAAAAGATATCTACTCAAAACATCATAGGATGGCAACACATCATTGGATCATAATATGTGGAATAAAGCACCATGTTCAAGTAGGGGATTACAGCGAGGTGCGGGAGAGTGGACCGCGTAAAAGAGATGAGGATGATGATGATGATGGTGATGTTGATGAAGACGATCACCACGGCGATGATTCCCCTCCCGATGGCACTCCGGTGCCACCAAGAGAGAGGATGAGAGGTTCTCCCCCTTGTGCTTCTTGAAAGAACATGCGGTGCCCCCATGTTTGGTTTTGGTAATTGATGACAATCTCTATGGACTAATGGTTGCCTTGACTTATATTTGAAGGTTTTGTCCATAGGCTTTTCTTGAAGTCCATGTGTTGGTTTCAAGGAGTTTATGAGTTGACCAAGGTGCTATTAAGGAATTATCCAAAGATTGGTCATGTGAGTGTTGAGCTTATTGCAAGCATGTCTTGAAGAAGAAGATTGTGTGATCAGTCATATTTACCTTCAAGACATCATCCAAATGAAGAGAGTTGGAAAGATTCAAGGTTGATCAAGACTAAGTCAAGAGTGAATCAAGTTGATCAACTCACAAAGCATAGAAGATGTACCGAGTGGGACCAAGTGTTCCCATGGTATGGTAAGCTTTGTCCATTACACTTTGTGTACTAACCCATGGTCTACGTGAGAGTTCTTTGTGGGGTTACGTATGTTTCCATGGTCTTGCGTCAAGAGGAAGATCCCATACAACCCATGGAGGATAACATCAAGTGGTGATCGTCATGAAGTTTGCAGTGTGCAAGTTCAAGTGGAGCAACACAAAGAGTGGCTCACCCATAATGGAGTATGGGGGAGCAATCAATTTTGAATCTTGCCATCCATTGTGGTGTCAATGGACTTGTGAAGATGTGCCGAAGAGTCGCTCACCCATAGTGGACTATGGGGGAGCAATCATCTAGTCTTCATCGAGCCAACGCAATCAAGAAAAGTGGTCCAACTTGAGGGAGTCAAGATCGTCATCATCTAGCTCAAGTGGACCATGTGCAAGGCAAAGGTTTGCCCTTGATAGGTTTTCTATTTTACCGGTCTCATGGTGGTAGTTGGGAGACCGGGTTATAGGATCGTTTGCCGTACTATCAAGGGGGGCTCTCAAGTTGGTAGCTTGATCGTATCGTTAGTAGAGAGCTCAAACCATTGCATCCTTGCATCATGTTTCTTGGTTCTTGTTTGGTTATCTTTGTGAGTCTTAGAGCTTATGGTCATCTTGATGACAAGCTTGAGTTCATCGAAAACGGAGTTCGCATGCGTCTTCTATGATGTTTTCGGTGTTGGAGGTTTTACCGGTCTTATCCGATGAAGGGTTCTCACCATTTTCTTATGGGACTTTTCTCATTTGCTTATTCTTGATATTTCTATCAATATTGTGTTAGCCCATGTCGTTAGCTTTCCAACAAACTTGGTTTCGTTGAATTTGGAGTCCGTTTGCAAAAGTTGTGGCTGTTTTGGTAAAGGCTGCAGCGGTACTACCGCGACTAGAGCGGATGTAATTTTTCACTACCGCTCCAGAGCGGTACTACCGCTGCTCCTGAGCGGTAGTACCGCTCCAGAGCAGTACTACCGTGGCTCCTAAGCGGTAGTACCGCCCCGGACCAAAATCTCGTGTTTTCTCTCTCGTTTGGGTTGTTTTGACCGTGCTAAGCGGTAGTACCGCTCCTCCAAGCGGTAGTACCGCTTGTTGCTCGACCTGAGCACATAACGGTTGGATTCGGGAGGTCCTATAAAAGGGGGTCTTTTTCCCCAATGAACCTAATACTTTGAGCTCGTGTTCTTCCCCCATTGTTGACCTTCTTCGAGCTTGCTAACTCTCAATCCCTCCATGGATTCTTGCTAGTTTTTGAGGGAAAAGAGAGAGGAGATCTAGATCCACATTTCCACCAATCACTTTCTCCTCTATGTGAGGGGAACCCCTTGGATCTTGATCTTGGAGTTCTTGGTGTTCTCCTTCTTGTTCTTCCTCTCATTTTCCTCCCTAGCATTAGTTGCTTCGGTGGGATTTGAGAGAGAAGGACTTGGGCACTCCGTGTGCCCTTGCCATTGCATTTGGTGCATCGGTTTGAGTTCTCCACGGTGATACGTGGAAGTGAAGTTTGAGAAGCTTATTACTCTTGGGTGCTTGGTGCCCTTGAGCTTGTTCCTCTTGGGTGCTTGGGCGCCCTAGACGGTTGGTGGTGTTCGGAGCTCAATCATTGTGGTGTAAAGCTCCGGGCAAGCGTCGGGGTCTCCAATTAGGTTGTGGAGATCGCCCCGAGCATCTTGACGGGTTCCGGTGACCGCCCCCAAGGGTTGCCAAAGTGTACGGGTTCGGTGACCGCCCCCAAGGGTTGCCATTTGTACGGGTTCGGTGACCGCCCTCAAGGGTCCCTTAGTGGAATCACGACATCTTGCATTGTGCGAGGGCGTGAGGAGATTACGGTGGCCCTAGTGGCTTCTTGGGGAGCATTGTGCCTCCACACCGCTCCAAACGGAGATTAGCATCCGCAAGGGTGTGAACTTCGGGATACATCGTCGTCTCCGCGTGCCTCGGTTATCTCTTACCCGAGCCCTTTACTTATGCACTTTACTTTGTGATAGCCATATTGTTCTTTGTCATATATCTTGCTATCACATAGTTGCTTATCTTGCTTAGCATAAGTTGTTGGTGCACATAGGTGAGCCTAGTTGTTTTAGGTTTTGTGCTTGACAAATTAACCGTTAGGTTTATTCCGCATTTGTTCAAGCCTAAACCGTAATTATTTTAAAGCGCCTATTCACCCCCCCTCTAGGCGACATCCTCGATCTTTCAATTGGTATCAGAGCCTCGTCTCTCTTTGTTGGGCTTAACCGCCTAGAGAGTAAAGATGTCGACTAGAGGATTAGGATTCTCTGACACTCTTAGTTTCGATGGCACAAATTTTGATGTTTGGGTAATTCGCATGCTTAATCTCTTTAGGGTCATGGACCCAAATTTAGAGCGAATTGTAGATATGGGTTTTTCTCCTCCAAAGGATCCCCAAAGATTATCTTTAGAGGATGAGAAAAACTCTTATCTCAATGCTCAAGCCTCTAATGTGCTTTTCGATGCTTTGAGCAATGTAGTTATATTTCAACTCATGCCGTTCCGGGATGCTCATGAGTTATGGACAAAGCTTCAAGATAAATATGGTGTGTCCAAGATTTGTGGGGATGGTTGTTCTTCCTCCACCTCCGGTCATATAGTCTTCTCAACTTCTTCTACTTCACCTACATGTGATTTGCCACAAGGTAATGATATGGTGAGTAGTGTTGGTCATTGCAATGATGATAGTATGCTTATTGTGGATGATCCTTCATCACTATATTATTGCAATGCTCCTCTTGGGCTTAACAGTTCGAGCACTCCAAATGTTTCACGTGCTTGTGTTGATAGTCCTTGCATATCATGTAGAAATTGCTTGACTAAATATCATGATGATATGCTTGCTATGTCTTGTTGCCATTATAAAAATGCATCTATTTCCTCAAATTGTTGTGCTAACAATGTAGAGGAAACCGAACACTCCATGGAACAAGATGTGGTGTTTAATGGTGCCTCAAGGGATCCTACATCATCATCTATTGCGTTTTGCCTTATGGCTAAGGCGTCAAAGGTATCTCCTACTTTGTACCCCAATATGTCTCTTGATGATGATGTTAATGCTAATGATGATGAGGATAATGATGAAGAGAATGATAATGTTGCCTCCTTAAAAATTAAGGGGGAAATGGTTTTTAAAGCTCTTCATAAAAATAAAATTGCTCGTTCCAACTTCATGGAAATTATGTCCATTGCTATTGAGAGCAAGAAATATATTGATGAGTTGGAATCTTGTCTTGAGGAGCATGAGGTCACCATTGATAAAATGGAAGGTCATGGGCGTGATTACGCTAATGAGATTGCGGACCTCTCTCAAGCTCTTGAACTTGAACAAACCACCAAGGAATCTCTTGAGGAGACTTTTGCTCTAGAATTGTCTAGAGTGAAGGAATCTACTGATAGAGCCCTTGAGGTGGCCAATGTTTTTGAAACTAAAAATGCTAAGCTTGAAGTTGCTCATGCTAGACTCCTTGAGGATTTTGAGCACCTCGAAAATGGCTCAAGGGTCATCAAGGGTGAGCTCATCAAACTCACCGAGTCTCATGCTCAACTTGAAGCCGCTTATTTAAAAGAGCTTGCCAAGTTGCCTTCTCCTCTTGTTGTTAATGATGATGCTTGTGCTACTAATTCTATTACTTGTGAAGCATCCATTTTGAAGGAGAATGTTGAGCTACGGGCTCAACTTGAGGTGCTATCTTGCAATTATGGGAAATTGGAAGAAAGTTATGAAAAGCTCTCAAGCTCTGATGATGATCTTCTAGTATCCCATAGTGTGCTAAAGATAGCTCATGAGGCCATGATTGCTAAGGTAACATCTAGTGAGCCTCATGTGGATACTAGCACTACTTCTAGTCAAGATAGTATATTGCCATGTGCTAGTCCTTGTAATTCATCTACTCACAATGTTGGTACATCTTGTGATGAATTGCTTTCCTTGCCTTGTTGCTCTAAAATTTTCCTTACCAAATTCCACCTACCAAAGGCGCTTCACTCCCCGGCAATGGTGCCAGAAAAGAGTCTTGATGACCCACAAGTATAGGGGATCTATCGTAGTCCTTTCAATAAGTAAGAGTGTCGAACCCAACGAGGAGCAGAAGGAAATGATAAGCGGTTTTCAGCAAGGTATTCTCTGCAAGTACTGAAATAAGTGGTAACAGATAGTTTTGTGATAGGATAAATTGTAACGAGTAACGAGTAACAAAATTAAATAAAGTGCAACAAGATGGCCCAATCCTTTTTGTAGCAAAGGACAAGCCTGGACAAATTCTTATAATAGGAAAAGCGCTCCCGAGGACACATGGGAATATCGTCAAGCTAGTTTTCATCATGCTCATATGATTCGCGTTCGATACTTTGATAATTTGATATGTGGGTGGACCGGTGCTTGGGTGCTGTTCTTACTTGAACAAGCATCCCACTTATGATTAACCTCTATTGCAAGCATCCGCAACTACAATAAAAGTATTAAGGTAAACCTAACCATAGCATGAAACATATGGATCCAAATCAGCCCCTTACGAAGCAACGCATAAACTAGGGTTTAAGCTTCTGTCACTCTAGCAACCCATCATCTACTTATTACTTCCCAATGCCTTCCTCTAGGCCCAAATAATGGTGAAGTGTTATGTAGTAGACGTTCAAATAACACCACTAGAGGTTAGACAACATACATCTTATCAAAATATCAAACAAATACCAAATTCACATGACTACTAATAGCAAGACTTCTCCCTTGTCCTCAGGAACAAACGTAATTACTCACAAAGCATATTCATGTTCATAATCAGAGGGGTAATAATGTGCATAAAGGATCTGAACATATGATCTTCCACCAAATAAACCAACTAGCATCAACTACAAGGAGTAATCAACACTACTAGCAACCTACTAGCACCAATCCCGGACTTAGAGACAAGAATTGGATACAAGAGATGAACTAGGGTTTGGAGATGAGATGGTGCTGGTGAAGACGTTGATGGAGATTGCCCTCTCCCGATGAGAGGAGCGTTGGTGATGATGATGGTGACGATTTCCCCTCTCGGAGGGAAGCGTCCCCGGCAGAACAGCTCTGCCGGAGCCCTAGATTGGTTTCGCCAAGGTTCCGCCTCGTGGCGGCGGAGTCTCGTCCCGAAAGGTTCTCTTCTATTTTTTTCTCATCGAAAGACTTCATATGGAAGAAGATGGGTGTCAGAGAGCCACCAGGGGGCCCACGAGGTAGGGGGGCGCGCCCAGGGGGGCGCCCCCCACCCTCGTGAGCAGGGTGTGGGCCCCCTGGCCTTCATCTTTGGTGACAATTTTTCTTTATTTATTTTAAGGTATTCCGTGGAGTTTCAGGACTTTTGGAGTTGCGCAGAATAGTCCTTCAATATTTGCTCCTTTTCCAGCCCAGAATTCCAGCTGCCAGCATTCTCCCTCTTCATGTAAACCTTGTAAAATAAGAGAGAATAGCCATAAGTATTGTGACATAACGTGAAATAACAACCCATAGTGCAATAAATATTGACATAAAAGCATGATGCAAAATGGACGTATCAATGTGCTTTCATGAATGGCTGCCTAATTGTTCGACATATTTTTTGTAGGATGAAGAAGACTACTACACGCTCAACCAGTCACACTACTAAAGACCCACTTGAACGCATTCACTCCAAGTTGTCGACATTCGATAATGCAGATATTCATGATCCGCCAGTTGACAAATCTGCCGTTGTACCACCCACTGTTGCCACTAGTTCTGATGCAAGTGGCAGCCCATCTCCGTCGGTTGCAGATGTGCAGAATACAACCTTAGGCATCCGTACATCTGGGAGTGACGAGTCAATGTCTGCCAGGACTGCTGAGATATTGCCTACCCTGGTGGCAATGAGAGATGCTGTTGTGACCCATGCCACCCAATCAGCAAGTGTTGAAGTGGACGCTCCTAAACTCAACCTAAACAAGGAAGATTCCCGCTCATCTCATACGGATTCCAAGCGTGCGGCCGATGGCACCTATGTGGCCATGAAGGAAGTGGATGCGGCCACATTTCAGTATGACAATACATCCACCGAGGACTCTCACCGCACAATAGCTTCAGCGGCTACTGGCGCACAGGCTGCTACTGCAACCATTGTGCGAGCTGGCCTACCACCTAGGCGTAGAATCCTACACAGTTATCCAATGCACCGGAGGTACTTAAGAGGAGCAGAGATGACTCTGGTTTTGTGCCTACTTCCACACTTTTCCCACCTGCCAAAAGCAATGCAGCCGAGAAGATGGAAGTCCGCACTACAACAGATGCAGGTGGTAAGCAGTGTCCCACTGAAGGAGGTAGACGTTCAGAGTAGATGGTTTCTTTTACTGCCGCGGAGAACACCAATTTAAATCTGCGCACTTCTAAGCTCCCTGTCAACATCGGTGTCCCGCACAACCCAAACAAGAAGATAGGCAAGAAGGCTGTGATTGAGATCGTTGAGAGGATGCCTCGCCCTACAGATAAGCGTGATGATTCTGCAACAGACGAGACTGGCATGTTTATTGATCTTTCACCTCTAGATTCTTCTAAACAGTTTGTTCGCAACCCGGCTGATCAGTAGGAGAGGCACCCCATGGCTTTCACCCCACCAAGATGCAGCCTTGGGATTGATCGCACTCATGATGAACCGGTCATCGATCCTATGCCTGTTGCCTTTGCTTTCCCGGCAGGGACGGTCTCGATGATGGCGCAACCCATGGCTGATGGCAGGAACGCTGTGAAGTTTGCAGAGCCTATAGTGCAAGGTAAACTTTTTTTTGCTTCTCATTTGTTCTAATTTTTTTCCGGATCTACGTCGCAAGCTTTTGGTTTTTGAATTGTGATGGAAAATCTTATGGGATGCACATGTAGATGGCATTTGCAGGTTACCTAATTTGGCAATTGCTGTTCATTTAACATGGCAACTGATTTTTATTTTGACATGATAACCGTTGTTTATCTTTGGCAGGGCCAAAACACTTTTGATCACATATGTTTTCTATAGATGTTGTGGCATGGCGACTGTACTTCGTCGCCCATGGCAAATGTAGTTGTTGTCACATGGCAACTGAATTGCATTGTACATGGCAACTAAAGTGCATTACATATGGAAACTACAGTTGTTGTCACATGGCAACTGAAGTGCATTTTTCACATGGCAAACTTTGTTTTGTGAACTGAACATTTTGAAACTGATACTTTTCTACCAGCACTACAGTTCACAGTTTGAACTTTTATGCACAATAACTTGTTGTGTCCAATTTTCTTATTCCCCCCTTTGTTTCTTTCAGCCACCCCTGAGGAGATTTCGTCTTCCCTCGATGAAGCTTGTCGTAGGATTGAGCAGGAAACATTAAACAGGAGGTCATCGCAGAATCAGGGCCAATCAAGTTATGATGTGCCTGCTGATCTAGTATCTGAGGATATCGTCAGGAGTGCAACCCCTGGTTCTGTGAGGCAGACGAGGATAGTTCACGCACCACCATTGAATGAATTTGAGCTCGATGTTAAGGCCACAAAGGAGCAGAACCTTCTCTACGATATTGTCAAGCGTTTCGGAAATGCGAGGTCGAACAACAAACACATGAAGGAGCTGAAAAAGTAATGTCCACACCACATAACCCATTACTTGCTTTTTCCCTTTTTTGCCCCTTTTCCATGTTTTTTGTTTACTTTTTTTTAGTAGACATGATTCTTCCATGTTATATCATTTTTATACAGCTCATGTTTGGACAGAACCAAGATCATACAATGCGATGCGACATACATCGACATGGGTGATCTAGCCGAGTCTGTGAGGCCTACTAGTAAAATGTCGCAGAATGTAGTTGTGTGTGGGATTGACTACATCAACAAGCATGTGGACATTTTCCCCGAGAAGACGATCATGCACTACTGCGTGACCAACAAAATATGGGATGGTGGCTTCCATCATCGCATCATGAGGACACATTTTGCTGCGCATGGTGACTACAAGCTCACACTAAAAAAATATGTGAGTTTTTCTTCCCATTGTAGATGTTTTACTTTCTTCCATTCTATGTTTGTCGATAGTTATATTCGATATGTGGGTTACACACTTTTCATGGTAATTGTTTCCTATGGCAACAATTACCATGGTAAGGAAGTGTCAAATTTATTGGAACTCATGTGGCAACCTAACTGAAAATATTGGGCAACTTTCTTTAAACATGTATGGCAACTTCTGACATTTACACATGGCAACTGAACCCTTTTTCCATGTCTCCACTTGGCCATTTGTTGCTTACTTTTCATATGTCCATTATTGCAAATGGCAACATTAGAAGATATCATATTTGCAACTACATCAATCTATTTTCATGTCAACTCTTTTTTTCCTTTCTTTTTTTACTTGCAGATCATGTTCCCCATGTTCCAGCTACGTGCACTAGCTAGATAACCCAGTTGATAAGTGTGGTCACCACTACGCCATTTGCCTTGATCCGGAGAACCAACATTTCGAGGTTCTTGATTCAATCCGTTCAGGAGATGATGAAAGCCTTTCTACTCATGCTAAATTCTTTATCAACAACCTGAAAGAGACCTGGAACCGTCATTATGAAAACTCAAAGGTCCAGATCAATCATTTTCCAATCGAGTATGTCAAGACTGAGAAGCAAGAAAACGGGTAATTACTATCTTCTTCATGTGTTTTCTACCTCAATGTTGACCCTTTTCATCTCTCCATCAAAGTTTATCATGTTCCTGTTGGCATGTGTTCACCTGTTTTTGTTTAGTTCTGGGTATGACTCAGGTTTTACTTGTTGGAATACCTTGCAAAGTGGACAGGTTGACGGGTCCCTGTGATCACAGCTGCAATGGCCGTCAAGCTACGTAAAATCCATATATGGAACTGGTTGATGAATGAAGATTTCAACACATGGGCTTCAGCACGAGAATTCATAGAGGGAGCTGTCAAAATTGTGAACAAGAAGTACATGTGATCACGTGGTGCTCCATACACACGCCTACCTTACAGTGTGTGGCTGATGAATGTAAGGTATCACCTCACTCTTCGAAACTATGCCCGTGTGCTAGGTTATGACTTCATTCCCCGTAGCTGTAGTGTATAGTGGTGGCGTGTATGTGTCGTCTAAGCTTTGTAATATAAGTGTGGACCTGAATCTGTTGAGGTGTGACAAGAACTACTTTTGTGTTCATCACTACTATGTGTTTGTGAATGCGAGTACGAATTGGAAGTTTGAATGTGAGTTTGTGCGTTTGTTTGAAATGTGGTTTTGAAATTTCTCCCGTCATATGCTTTTGTCTTATTTTTTTTATTTTTTTTCTTTCTGAGGGGACGTGGCAGATGGTTTGAAATAATTTTGTGTCTTCATTTGTCATATTTTTACTACATTCAGAAATGTGTAAGACTGCGGACTACCCTCTATGTCTAGTTATTTTCTTCTAAGGAATATATAGTTTGATATTTTTTGCTATTTTTCCCTGTGGTACCCTTAGCCCCCTGAATTTGGCGTTTACGAAATTCCACCTATTATCCCCCTGAGACTAACCATGTAGAGGAAATCAAAGAGCTCAAGGCCCAAGTCACTTCTTTGAAGAAAGACTTGGAAAAGTGTCATGAAGGGAAGGCCACACTCAACAATATCTTGAGTGTGCAAAAATCCCCCAATGACAAAGGTGGACTTGGATTCAACTCCAACAAGAAGAAGAAGTCCAAGTTGAACAAGAAGAAGGGCCAAGAACAAGTCAAGAATTCGTCCAAGATTGTTTGCTTCAAGTGCAAAGTTGAAGGGCATCATGTTAGATCTTGCCCATTGAAGAAGAAGGCCATCAGTGTCAAGCAACAAGGGAAGAGGGCACAAGTTCAATCTCATTCTCAACATCAAGTTGAAGAAAGGCCTCTTCCCAAGAAGACTCAAGTTAATGCTTCTCAAATTGAGAAATCAAGTGAGAAGAAAGTGAAGAGTAGACGTTGCTACTTATGTCGTGAGAAAGGTCACATCGCTTCTTCATGCACTAGTGGTAACTTATCCAACCCAATTATTATTGATGATATCTATTCTCTTGGTAAGGATAAGGTTGGCAATGTGTTTGCCAAGTTTGTTGGTACTCAAAGTGGTGTCAAGCAAAGAACCATTTGGTTAGCCAAACCTATTGTGACTAACCTCTTAGGACCCAACTTGGTTGGGGACCAACAAGCTCAAACTTGATCAATAGGTGTTGTTGGAGGGCATTGGAGACTTGGCTACATTATGAAGAATTAAGGGGACTTCATCATTCTCTTTGTCTCAAGCCAAGTCAATTGGATTATCAAGTTTCTATCTTATATCCAATGTGCCTCCTTGCGGTAACTTGTACTTAAATTGTTTACCTTGAAAGTTACTTGCCCCCTTGCATGTTTTGGTTTTGTTCCTTGCATGTGTTTGTATATGATGTGTCTCCAAATTGCCTTTGTGTATGTTGGTTTGCACACCATGTACTTGTGTGTCGTTTGTTGAGCCTTAGTGCATCTTGTTTATTTCTTAGTTGTCTCTTGTTAAGTTTTCTTCATTGGTATCACATTATGGGGGAGTAATATGCTATGTATATTACTAGCCTAGAAAATGTGTACATTTGAGATGTTGTCACCTAGTGTTGATATTGTAGATTATCTTGTTCCTAGGTGGCATGTTAGCTCTACAAGTTGCAATTTGCTTGTGTGTGGTGTGAAGATGATGTTGGATATCCTTGCTATCTACCACCGGGAATTCTTTTCATCTACTTCTTGTCTTTTGACAATTGGTAGTCATTTATGTGTGGTAGAATTTATTGATCATCTTTACATTGGCTTTTGTTTTACTTGCCTTTTCTCTTGCCAAGGTTTGTGTCAACTCCCCTTGTCTTCCATACCACTTGTGGATCTTGTTTATTTCTTGTTCTTATCTAGTGTTTTCTAGATATAGTGAAAGCGGTGATCCCACCCTGTGCATTTTGTATTCAAATACAAATCCTATATAATGCACAACTCATGGGGGAGCTATTCTATTTTCTTCAGAACACTCTTCTTGTGATCCTTATCAAGTGTGTTTTGGTGGAAGGCAAGCCATTTCTTTTTGGTACTTTGTGCCATCATGAAACTTTGTTGAGAGCTTGGTTTGTTTGGAACCATCCTATCTTTGGGAGTTTGACATCTTTAGTTTAGTGTGTATCAATGGATATCTCATTCCTTGATGTATCTTTAATAATATCTTCCAAGTGATGATTTCTCCATTTGGTATCCTTTTCACTTAGCATTTCTTTGTCTTTTGGTTTCGGGTTTTGAAAGTCTTGAGCATGCATGTTTACTTCACGTATTTTATTTGGCATGCTTTCTTTGTTTGACCCAATATATAGGGGAAACTCCACCAAGTCTCAAATTGGATGAGATGTGCATGATGTTTATTTTCATATCTATATGCACATATTTATGTGGAGTTTGTCCTATGTATTGGTGTTTCTAACTATGTGGTCCCAATGAGTTTGGATACCGTTTAGTTTGTGTTGTTCTTCTAGGAACATTTGGAGATACATTGGATGCTCGGCTCACTCACAAGGAAGGTGTTGTCACCATGTGCATATTGGAGTCAAGCTAGGATGATCAATGAATTACTATCTACCTTCAATTGGTATCTACTACATCCTTCCAATGATATCTCGGTAACAAGTATCTATTCATGCTTTCCTCTCTTGCATTCAACCTTGTGTAGGTTGCATCTTGGCATGATATTCATTTCATATCTTGTGATACTTGTTTCCTTTCTCAAAGCATCCCAATGATGATCTCTTGTTGCTAGTTGTGATGTCTTTGATGGATGTGTGATTGGAATTCATTTATATACAATAAGACCATATCTAGGCAAGTGCTATGCTTGCAAGCAAATATCTTATTGATATATTTATGACTTCCTTGTGGATATCTGGTTCCTTCGTGTTGTAACTATTTCAGGTGTACATCCTTCTTTGTAGATATATGTCATCATGATTTCGTCTACCTAGAACCTTATACACTTGAGAGAAATTACATCTCTAGTTGATTTCCTTTCCTTCACGTCCACCTTGTCTTTCTTATGTTATTTCTTTGGTGGCTCCGTGAAAGCATTTGCCTTGAGTGCGTGTCTTACTTCGTTGCATCTTGATGCACTCTTTTGTGGTGAAGATCTTTTTCCTTTTGCTTGTCCTGATGAGGCCTTTGCCATCTAATTGGTATCCCTCGTCTTGATGAGGCTTTCATCGTCTATCTTCACCATGGGTTGTCACAAGCATTGGTTCTTTATATGCTTATTAGTGAGCTTGTGAACCCGTTTGCAAGTTGTGTGTGGGAATGACATGCCTTGCACCGTGTATCTCTTTCTTTCAGGACTATATTGATGATTAATGCTCATCCATACATTAGTCTTCTCAAGTGCATTGCCTTGACTCACACACATAGGTTCTGGTTGAGCCTATTCTTAAGTTGCCTCCCTTACGTGTTGCTCAACCATGTGCTTGTTGCAAGCGCTAGGCTTTGTTTCCTATATGCTCACTTGCACTGGATGTGAGTTTCTGTTGATTTTGGGGGAGCTACGATCCTATTTTGAGCACTTTGTACTCAAATACAAAAATTCTTATATGTGCACAAATCATGGGGAGCGTCTCTAGTTTCTTTAGAACAATCCTTTGCTCATATCATAATATCTTTATTCTTGTGGCACGTAGGATCATTGTTCTAGTTGGTTCAATTGATATCCGTTGATTGCTTGCTTCTTTTGGTATCTTCTGATTGCTTGTCTCTCTCTTTGTTATGTCTTTGTGGCATATCTCTCTGTTGCAATCTTTGGGCCTCAATATAGTTTGTCTTCCTCCAAGTATTGACAGTTGGATATGTGTATTGCATTCCACTCTCTTGTTGAGAAATACACAATTTATGGAGGACTACAATTTATTTTGGCCTTCTAAGCTTTTCGCCCATTTTGGCAATCGATGCCAATGGGGGAGAAGTTTCAGAGAGTTTTGTGGAGAAGATTCCAAAGTTTTCTCCTTGCTTTGGTTTTGTTCCTAAGCATTTGCATCTCATTCTCCTGCATCATTGGTTGTTGCATTGCATTGTGATGCATAATTCCTTATATAAACTCTCGTGAAAGTGATTGTCATCAATTACCAAAATGGGGGAGATCGAAAGAACATGCGGTGCCCCCATGTTTGGTTTTGGTAATTGATGACAATCTCTATGGACTAATGGTTGCCTTGAGTTATATTTGAAGATTTTGTCCATAGGCTTTTCTTGAAGTCCATGTGTTGGTTTCAAGGAGTTTATGAGTTGACCAAGGTGCTATTAAGGAATTATCCAAAGATTGGTCATGTGAGTGTTGAGCTTATTGCAAGCATGTCTTGAAGAAGAAGATTGTGTGATCAGTCATATTTACCTTCAAGACATCATCCAAATGAAGAGAGTTGGAAAGATTCAAGGTTGATCAAGACTAAGTCAAGAGTGAATCAAGTTGATCAACTCACAAAGCATAGAAGATGTACCGAGTGGGACCAAGTGTTCCCATGGTATGGTAAGCTTTGTCCATTACACTTTGTGTACTAACCCATGGTCTACGTGAGAGTTCTTTGTGGGGTTACGTATGTTTCCATGGTCTTGCGTCAAGAGGAAGATCCCATACAACCCATGGAGGATAACATCAAGTGGTGATCGTCATGAAGTTTGCAGTGTGCAAGTTCAAGTGGAGCAACACAAAGAGTGGCTCACCCATAATGGAGTATGGGGGAGCAATCAAGTTTGAATCTTGCCATCCATTGTGGTGCCAATGGACTTGTGAAGATGTGCTGAAGAGTCGCTCACCCATAGTGGACTATGGGGGAGCAATCATCTAGTCTTCATCGAGCCAACGCAATCAAGAAAAGTGGTCCAACTTGAGGGAGTCAAGATCGTCATCATCTAGCTCAAGTGGACCATGTGCAAGGCAAAGGTTTGCCCTTGATAGGTTTTCTATTTTACCGGTCTCGTGGTGGTAGTTGGGAGACCGGGTTATAGGATCGTTTGCCGTACTATCAAGGGGGGCTCTCAAGCTGGTAGCTTGATCGTATCGTTAGTAGAGAGCTCAAACCATTGCATCCTTGCATCATGTTTCTTGGTTCTTGTTTGGTTATCTTTGTGAGTCTTAGAGCTTATGGTCATCTTGATGACAAGCTTGAGTTCATCGAAAACGGAGTTCGCATGAGTCCGTTTGCAAATGTTGTGGCTGTTTTGGTAAAGGCTGCAGCGGTACTACCACGACTAGAGCGGATGTAATTTTTTACTACCGCTCCAGAGCGGTACTACCGCTGCTCCTGAGCGGTAGTACCGCTCCAGAGCAGTACTACCGTGGCTCCTAAGTGGTAGTACCGCCCCGGACCAAAATCTCATGCTTTCTCTCTCGTTTGGGTTGTTTTGACCGTGCTAAGCGGTAGTACCGCTCCTCCAAGCGGTAGTACCGCTTGTGCACGACCTGAGCACATAACGGTTAGATTCGGGAGGTCCTATAAAAGGGGGTCTTCTTCCCCAATGAACCTAATACTTTGAGCTCGTGTTCTTCCCCCATTGTTGACCTTCTTCGAGCTTGCTAACTCTCAATCCCTCCATGGATTCTTGCTACTTTTTAAGGGAAAAGAGAGAGGAGATCTAGATCCACATTTCCACCAATCACTTTCTCCTCTATGTGAGGGGAACCCCTTGGATCTTGATCTTGGAGTTCTTGGTGTTCTCCTTCTTGTTCTTCCTCTCATTTTCCTCCCTAGCATTAGTTGCTTCGGTGGGATTTGAGAGAGAAGGACTTGGGCACTCCGTGTGCCCTTGCCATTGCATTTGGTGCATCGGTTTGAGTTTTCCACGGTGATACGTGGAAGTGAAGTTTGAGAAGCTTATTACTCTTGGGTGCTTGGTGCCCTTGAGCTTGTTCCTCTTGGGTGCTTGGGCGCCCTAGACGGTTGGTGGTGTTCGGAGCTCAATCATTGTGGTGTAAAGCTCTGGGCAAGCGTCGGGGTCTCCAATAAGGTTGTGGAGATCGCCCCGAGCATCTTACGGGTTCCGGTGACCGCCCCCAAGGGTTGCCAAAGTGTTCGGGTTCGGTGACCGCCCCCAAGGGTTGCCATTTGTACGGGTTCGGTGACCGCCCTCAAGGGTCCCTTAGTGGAATCACGACATCTTGCATTGTTCGAGGGCGTGAGGAGATTACGGTGGCCCTAGTGGCTTCTTGGGGAGCATTGTGCCTCCACACCGCTCCAAACAGAGATTAGCATCCGCAAGGGTGTGAACTTCGGGATACATCGTCGTCTCCGCGTGCCTCGGTTATCTCTTACCCGAGCCCTTTACTTATGCACTTTACTTTGTGATAGCCATATTGTTCTTTGTCATATATCTTGCTATCACATAGTTGCCTATCTTGCTTAGCATAAGTTGTTGGTGCACATAGGTGAGCCTAGTTGTTTTAGGTTTTGTGCTTGGCAAATTAACCGTTGGGTTTATTCCGCATTTGTTCAAGCCTAAACCGTAATTATTTTAAAGCGCCTATTCACCCCCTCTAGGCGACATCCTCGATCTTTCACTTCTTCCTCCATGGCCTCCACCTTCTAGTCCTTGGCCTTCATGGTGATGAAGACCCCTCCAGGATACTCCTCCATGGCCACCGATGATGATGGCCCCCTCCGGCAGGGTGCCGGAGAGGGCCCCGATTGGTTTTTCGTGGCTACGGAGGCTTGTGGCGGCGGAACTTCTGATCTAATCTCCCCTCTGGAAGTTTTAGGGTACGAGAGTATATATGGGTGCAGGAGGTACGTCGGTGGACTTCCGAGATGTCCACGAGGGTGGGGGGCGCCCACGAGGTAGGGGGGCGCGCCCCCGGGGGGGGGGGTGCGCCCCCCACCCTCGTGGGCAGCCCGGGACTCCCCTGGTGAGCTTCCGGTACTCCATGGGCTTCTTCTGGTCCAAAAACAGGTTCCGTGGAGTTTTAGGTCTTTTGGACTCCGTTTGATATTCCCTTTCTTCGAAACACTGAAATAGACTAAAAACAGCAATTCTGGGTTGGGCCTCCGGTTAATAGTTTAGTCCCAGAAATAATATAAAAGTGGAAAATAAAGCCCAATATTGCCTAAAACAGTAGATAAAGTAGCATGGAGCAATAAAAAATTATAGATACATGAGAGACGTATCAGTATGGTCCCACTCATCATCATTAGCAGTAAGTAGGTCGCTCACCCGTGTGGTGCCCTGCATAAAAATCTGACCCAGTGGTCGAAGGTTGCTCTTCTGTGTAATCCAATTGTCATGATGGATTAGAACCCTCAATCCATCACCGATCTGCCAAACAAGTCCCTCCCTGAGAAGATCACGTCCAAACAAAATGCTTCTAAAAGTATAGGACCCTCCCGAAGGACATGTCGCATTCATGATGGACCCCTCCTTGAAGTATCTGGCTTTAAGGACACGAGCACACAAGGAATGTGGTGCATTCAGAATTCTCCAAGCTTGATTCACAAGCAGAGCCTGGTTAAAAGCTTCATAATTCCTGAACCCCATGCCACCTTCTTTTTTAGACAAACACATCTTATCTCAAGCGACCCAGTGCACCTTTTTTCCACCATTCGCTGAACCCCACCAGAAGTTAGAAGAAATGGTAGTCAGATTCCGACACATTTTCTTTGAGAGTTGAGAACGACTCATGGTGAAAGCAGGTGTCGCTTGAAGTCCAGATTTGGCAAGAACTTCCTTTGCAGCTTTAGACAATTCTTGGCCTTTCCAAACTAAGACCTTTCCTTTGGAGGGTTCCTTCACATTCCTGAAAGTACCATCCTTAGATCGGACACCACAGCTGGCAAACCCAGATATTTTTCACTGAGAACTTCAGAAGATATGCCAATAATGCCCTTAATCACCTCCTTGTTCCCTTCGCGCCCCCCCTTTCCAAAGAATATTGATGATTTTTGAAGATTCACACGCCTGGCCCGAAGCTTGTCCATATACCTGCAGAATATCTCTAAGAGCCTCCAAGTTGGTTTGGGATCCCTCCAGGAAAACAATGCTATCATCCGTGAACAACAAGTGGATCACATGGAGTTGAGAGCGCTCTTTCAGGAGCCTCACCAACGATTACATGGAGTTGGCTGAGAGCACGCTCCCTTCGATTTTTTTTCCGCATGCGTTTCTAGATTTTAGAAGTTTTTTTAGTTTTCCACCGGTTTTTCTTAGCTTTTTGACATTTATTTTGAAAAAAAGTTATTTGTGCGCGGAAAACGTGTTTTCCGTGAAAGGTGCGGCTGTGCCTCTTGGAAACGAAACAAAACATGTTTTCTTTATTTTTTTCCTTCCGTGAGAGGTACGGTTTTGCTTCCGCGAGAGGCACAGTCGTGCCTATCAAAAACGGAAAAAACACATTTTCTTTTTTCTTCTTCTTCCGTGAGAGGTACAGTCGTGCCTCTCGGAAACAAAAAACACATTTTTTCTTTCGTGAGAGGTAAGGTTTTGCTTCTGCTTGTCTCTTGAAAATGGAAAAGAAAATCCTTTTTTCCTCACTGAAAGACACAATTTTGCTTCTGCGAGAGGCACGTCGTGCCTCTCGAAAATGAAAAACACGTTTTCTCTATATTTTTCTTCCTTGAGAGGCACGGTCGTGCCACTCGAAAACCGCTTCCGAAAAGGGAAAAAAATTATGCTCTCGGTTCGATTTTTTCGTCTGTTTTTTCTTGTGAAAAAAAGTTCGTCAAAATCTATCAACATATGATCTAGTTTCGAAGATCTCGACGTAAGAAATTCAATGGTGAAAACGGTTCAAGATTTGGACGCACGATTTAAGAAATAAAACGTTGTGAATAAACGGATCTATGAAAAAGAAAATTCCCAGGTTGCGACAAGTGACGCACATGTAGCGCACCACTTGTCGCAACCTGAGGAGGTGGGAGTGATCTTTGAAAGAAATACTCCTCGGTTAGTGATTTCGTCCTGAAGAACTTCTTATCTTGCATAGCTACTAAGCCGGCCCATCTATCCTTTTTCTTCAACGCTGGCTCCCGACGCTCACACGCGAGCGTTAGACTGCTTCCATAGTTCGATTTTGTTTTTTCATATTATTTTATTTTCTTCTCCGGTTTTATGGGTTTTTCTTTTTCTTTTGTTTTTTAATCATTTTCCTTTGTTTTATTTATGGGTTTCTTTGTTTACTTTTATTTTTATTTTTTTTCAGTTCTTTCTTGGTTATCCCCATTTTCCCTTTTTTCTTTATTTTTAATTGTTTCTTTCTCGGATTTCATTGGTTTTTTTCCTTTCCTTTTTTCCTTTATTGATTTTTTATTTCTTGGTTTCATCTTATAAATTTGTTTATTTGGTTTTAATCTATTTCTTTTATTTTCTTTGATTTCCATTTTGGTATTTATTGGTTTTTTAATTTTTCTTTGATCCTTTTTCTTGATTTTCATCAGTTTCTCTTTTGTTTAACACGTGCTAATAACATTTTCTCTTATACATCAACAATATTTTTATATACATGTTTAACATTTTGAAATACATGATTAGTATTTTTTTGAAAAGCTTTATTTTTTATGCCTATTTCGTTTTCATACACATTGTACATTCTAATTATGTTTCTAATAATTTTTTATTACATGTTTAACATTTATCATATACAACTACAACAATTTTTTAATACATGATCAGTATTTTTATATACAAATTAACTTTTCAAATGCTTGATTAGCATTTTCAGTTACAGAATCAACATTTTTAATACATGGTCAATATTTTTTCTATACACATTTCACATTTTTCAAATGCTTGAAACATTTTGCAAATACAAGACTAACATTTTTTCAATACGTCATCAACATTTTTTCTATACATATTAACATTTTTGAAATGCTTGATTAACATTTTTTCAAACACTTGTTTAACAGTTTTTCAAATTCTTGAGTATTTTTCTTAACACATGATCAACTTTTTCACACAGATTGTATTTTTCGTATACATGAGAAACAGTTTCTATATTCACATTTAACTTTTTCATATGCTTGGACAACATTTTTTAAAAAATTAAAGCGTTTCCTATAATATATTTATTTAGAATATCAGAAAGTATAAGCAAAAGGAAAGAAATAAGAAAGAAATAAGTAAAATAATTGATGCTTCGGTTCTGGCGCGCCTGAGCTGCCCATCTTGCGCTCGACTTCACGCGAGAGTCCTTTACGTCTCCCATGAAGCGACACATAAGGGACCCCTTATAGCGAGATACATGTTGCCCTGGTCTGAAAGCTTTCTTCCCATGTGTATACATTGGGCAGGCCAGTTTGCCAGTTTGTTTTCGTTCAATGGGGTTTTGATCGAGACGCTCGTGGGTGGCTGCGTTCGCTCTGGTTGCTTCAATTTTTTTTTCTTCTTTGGTTTTCTTACTATTATTTTCTATCGTTTCTTGAACATTTTTTCTTTGGTTTATTATTTTCTTTCTGTTTTAACTGGTTTTCTTTGTTTCTTCTTTTCTTTTGATTTATTTAGCATTTTGGTTTATTTTCTTGGTTTCGTTTTTGTTCCGGTTTTTGTTCTGTTTTCTTTTTATTTTTTTCTTCACTGGTTTTTTTTCTCATTATACTTTGGATTTTATCTGTTTTCTTTGTTTTCTTTATGTTTGTTTGTCGGTTTTCATCACTTTTTTTCAACACATTTCTATTTTTTTCAGTGCACAGTGTATATATTACTATACACAGGAAACATTTTTTTGATACAGGTTGAACATTCTTTTCTTATAAAACATGTTATGAACACTTATTCAAATGCATGGTCAACCTTCTTTCAAATACACATTGAAGAATGTTTCTATGGTAATATACATTTTTTTAAACTGCATGAACAATTTCTAAATAAATGATTAACAATTTTTAAAACACATTTTGGAGACCTGTATCTAGTCTCTAAGTCTCTAAAATGTCATATATTAGTTTACAGAGGTAGTATGTTTTTGATGTCTACTTTTTTCATACACAATTGTATATTTTCTGTCTACATCAGAAATATTTTTTATACACGTTTAACATTTCCGAAATACATGATTAAATTTTTTAAACTTAACTTTTATGTCTACTTTTTTCATAAACATTGTACTTTGTTGTATACATTAGGAACATCTTTATACCACTTCAACATTTTTCTATACACATTTAACATTTTCTGAATGTTTGATTAACACCTTTTAAATGTTATATGTAAAATGTTTTTGTAATATATTTATTTAGAATATTTGGAAGCATAAAGAAATGAAAATGAAAGCAAAAAACGCCCGACTAATATCGTGCCCAAAGAAGAAGCCTCCCAATTGCCTTCACGGTGTGTGCGAAAATAGAGCAATGCTACATGTACGAGAGTTTACATGAGAATTTTTCATAAAAGCTGGTGTGGCGGTGATTAATTAGGCCAGAATTAGCGACTGGGGCCCATCGTGTAGGAGAGAATTTATGAAAGGTTAAGTAAACTTATGTAAGACCTTTCATAGGTATAAGATTATTGGTGGAAATAATATACCTACATAAAGGTCTTACGTAGACTTTTTCACCATTAATAAAACCACCGCCCCCCGACAGGTTGGCCCAATTCTTGTTCGATTGTGACTCCTTTGTTACTTGAAATTGGAGAGCTAGTTAGGGCATCTTCAACGCTGACCGGCAAATTTGTTTCGGCATCTGTCCACGGACAGGGGGATCAGTCCGCGAACACTGATGCCGGAGGTCGCCATCCAATGCTGCCCGCATATATTTCAACCACTATTCAAACTAAACGGACGAAATTCATGCAAATACGGTTGATTCCATATAAACCGGATGAAGTTCATTTAAACTAGGATAATTTTTACATAAAACCGGACTTTCGTCCAGTGAACTAAAAACCTTAAAACAAAAACACTAAACTACCATATACTTGAAGGTGACATGGTAGGCCATGCTGGGCTGGCGGGCGGCTTCTCCTCCGTCATCATCGTCGGGCTTCGGGCGGTGGATGGGGGCGGCGTCGCGGCAGGGCTTCCCGGCAGCCGTCTGGCGCTCGTAGATGAACTTCTCCACTTTCTCCTGCGTCGTACTGAGTGCGTCCATGACCATCGACGACGTGTGCGGGGGAGAGGGTGACGGGCCTTGGAGGAGGAGGCGTGTTGGCGACGGCAATATCGCTGAGGGACCACTCCTCGCCGTACTTTGCCATTTCCCCGTCCAGGCGGCGGAGATGACGCTTGCTGGTCTCCGCCGTCATCACGGAGCAGTCCAGGGCCCAAGTGTATGCTAGCTCCTGGCCCGCCGCAATGTATGGCGGCAGAATGTCGGAGTCCGTGAACTTCGACCAGCGTCGCTCCCTGTCAGCGTACTCTTGTGCCGTTAGGGCGCTCCAGGAGGACGAAGAGCTTCCGCTGCTGCAGCCGAGGTAGTGGCGAAGGCGACCACGTGCCTTCATGGCGATTGCATTGGGACACGGGCGGTGGCGAGCGACGCTCCTCCCTCCCGCCCGGTCATATCGCGGCATCAATGCCTACCGCTGCGTGCTTTGGGCCGACATTGATGCGGCACGGGAAACGACGCATGCATCGGAAGGCAAGCGCGGGAGAGGCGAGTGGTTTTTTATGGGCCAGGGCGGTCAGGAGCGAGCGTGGCAGTGGTCCGGACACCCACAAAGCCCTCCCTAATTTTCCTCCGATGTGTGGGAAAAAGTACGTCCGAACCGCTCGGCGGACCGATACAGACCCGTGTTAGATGGCACAACATGTCCAGACAATGCGGTCCGAATGTATGCAGATGGTTTGAGAGTCTGCATTGGAGATGCCCTTAGTGATTTCTTAGCTCGCTTGATGTGAGCCTAAGCTTCCTATTGAGCAGTTTATTAGCTAATTGTCCTACGAATGCTTTTGTTTGAATAAAACCTCTCTCTGAATTTCCAAAAAAGAAAGGTCCTGATAATGCTCACACGTGTGGCATATTAGAGATCCGCCCACCCGCCCTGCGTGGCATAATCAGGAGGCAGTCCACACTGGTTGTGTGTGGGCGAACATTAGAATTGCCCACACGTGTGGGCGTAGCTACTTCGTGCCACATGTCCAACAAGTACTACTCATTCCCATCCCGCGCGTGTGGCACGAAGCAAAAATGCCCACACGTCCTGGTACAACTACGTTAGGTATCCCGCGGGATGCGATTTAGTTGCCATCCAGGATGACAAATGTAGTTATCCGGGATGGCAAATGTAGTTGTAAAAGCATGCAACTCTCTCTGTTTTGGTTAACTGTAGTTGCCATGTCTAATTTATGGTAGTTGCCGCGTGTAGTCAAACTATAGTTGCCGTGTGTGATTAACTACTTGCCATATATGGTCAAACAATAGTTGCCATGTGTGTTTACCTAGTTGCCACATCTGGTCCATCCATAGTTGCCATGTATGTTTATCTGGTTGCTGCAACTGCAGTTGCTGTCTAGCAACGAATCATAGTTACCATGTGTATTTAACTAGTTGCCACGTATGCACAACTGCAGTTGCCCACCAACAACGTACGAGTGCCGTGTGGGCGAAAAGCAGTTCGCCCACACGCGCGTGGACTAGGTGGTGACTTTGTGGGCAGAAACTAGTTCGCCCACACAGCGCAGCTGGTAAATCGCGTGCTGCGGGGCGTGTGGGCGAACTTTCCAACGCTCACACACACGATGATGCCCACATTTTTTTAGAAAAGGAGGATGGCCCCCGAGCCTCTGCATCTGGAAGATGCATACGACCACTTTATTAATTATTCTCGAGGACCTTACAAAATATTACAACAATGTGCCTGAATCCACCATCTTGGTAGCATATGCCACTACTCCTATCCAAAATGATGAAGGGGTGCTAGTTGGGTCACTACACAAATCACTCACCTAAGCCTAACATCAAAAGCCGGAAGCCGAAACTCATTCGGAAGCCCCAGCCGAGCCACATACCGGGTCTGGGGCACAATCCGGTCAGACGCACTCGTGTGTCGTCGCCGCCATCTTCCACAAGTCCGTCTTCAGATCATATTGAGGCCTCTACCTTGTCTGGCCACTCTGCCATCGATGTCACCATGACGCCGCACAACAACCTCCTCCTGCGTGAGTCCATCTCCGTGCATCGGACGCCGAGCCTCCACAGCGCCATGCCGCCGATATCCGCCGCCATCAATGTGTGAGATGAAGCACCGCTCCACCATCCCCCCAGCCATCACTTACTCCAAAACGATGCCCCCCAGGAGGGAAAGCGATAAAACGCCATCATCGTCCGATCCGAAAGACCCAGATCTAGGGCTTCCCCCGTAGCATCCCGAGCCTGATGACGCAGACTGCAATGACGATGCCTCGACAAGGGAACGACATCTAAGACGCCGCTATCGTCCGCCATGACCGTAGTCGGCGCGATTTTCATCGACAGTTGCTCCACCAGACATGCGCCGCTGACGTCGCTGGTCCCTTCAACCGGAGCAAACTCCAAAACAATGCCCTAAAGAGGGACCACAACGCAAAAGCGCCATCATCGTTCGATCCCAAGGAGATCTAGGGTTTCCCCTGGAGTTGCCCGCGCTGTCAAGGACCAGACAAGGGTAGAATCCCGCGGATCTGCCCAGCTGCCGACGAGTCGCACCCACCACCGTGCCGACGGCAGACCAGCGATCAAGGCCCACGCATGGGCATAGATCCGGTCGCGCCGCCGCGAACCGATCCGGTCACGCCGCCGCCGTCCTTGTCGGCCGCGACGCACCAGATCGCGAGACCTCCTGCCACGGGGAAGCGAGGTCGCCGATGCGCCACCATCCGCAGCCTACCGTGCGGCCGATCTGCCGCCGCCTCAAACCGCCGGCGTGCGCCGCGCTGTGGTGCCCCGTCGCCGCCGCACCACACCTCGGAGCAGCCACGTCCGCCCGCGAAGAACTGCTGCACGAGGAGGCAAAGGGGGCCCCGCCGCCGCCGACGCCGGCCGGGCTTCGCCCGGTCGCGCCCTGTGGTGGCGGCGAGGGAAGGGACGGGAGACGAGAAGGCTGCCGGCGGGGATTTGGGGGCGCCTCCCGGTCGCCTCGCGGGGGTGACTCGGGAGGGCAGTTTTTTTTATCGGAACCAGTCGATGATGCCCACATGGCACTCAGATTCTAACAAATTCCTTTAGGATTCGTGTAAAACAGAATCAACGTGGACCAAGGCGCGTGGGCGATGTGCAAACATGCCACACGTGTGGACGTTATCATTTGGAAAAAAGAAAAGAATTTCAGGGTGGCCTACGTAAGCCCTCTCCTCACGTAACACGTAGGTGCCTAGAATAAAAATCATGAGTGCTCGTCAAAGGCGTCAATCCACCATTTTCAAACTTGCCAACGCATATGCATGCCAGCATGCGTGCTCTTGAAGCACTTCAGCAAAGGGGTAGGCAACATATCATTTTCGATGCTCAATTTTTTCTTACTTCATTAATGGAACGCGCGTGCTGCTTGTCGATTGTCGCCTTTACCAGCTCGGGTCCTCGTCGTCGTCGTTGGACTGCTTACCCGTCGAGACTCATCGCTCCACCATCCGAGCTGCCTGACGTGCTGCGTTATCATGGCCACTCTCAGAAAAAAATATCCACTTCTCCCGTCCTCGGTCGAGCTGAGCATCTCTCCGGCCGTCCCATTCTCTCTGGTCTCTGGCGAGCTGATCGTCTTCTCTCCGCCCAAACCCAGCAGCATCAGCAGCAACTCTCCCCTCTCTACGGAGCCTCTTCTCCACCCTCTTCCCTGTCAACGACGGCACGGACAGGACCACCTGGCCACGGTGACGCCCTCCCCTTGTCCTCATAACCTTCCCCGCCCAGATCCGGTGGCGGGGAGCTCTGAAAGGCAGTCTCTGGCCATGGCAACGGCGGCACGCTCCTCCGGCGTCCAGTTTCTCGACTAGCTCGCACCGCCGCTTGAGTCACTGACCCCCACCGCCTCTCTCTCTCTGGTTCCAGGGCAGCGCTGTCGAGAACTTGCGATTTGCCTCCGCTACTGGGTTGGGATTGCTTGCTCTCACTCACAAAAGCAGCAAGCTCACCAAGCTCGTTGGAATGGCAGGGGTGTTGGACCTGCTCCTCGGCAAACTCACCACGGTGCTCAGCGACGAGTACAAGATGCTCACAGGGGTGAGGAGGCATGCCTCCTTCCTCAAGGACGAGCTCAGTGCCATGAAAGCTCTCCTTGACGAGATGGATCTTATGGACAAGCTTGATCCCTCGGCCAAGAACTGGAGGGACCATATAAGAGAGATGTCCTATGACATGGAGAACTGCATCGACGACTTCATGCATGACATTGAAGGTACCCATGTAAAGGCAGGCTTTGTTAGAAAGATGGTTCAGCGTCTTAGGAGGTTGGGGAGACGTCATAAGATAGCGAAGAGGATCAAGGAGCTCAAGGTTCTTGCGGTGGAAGCAAATGCTCGACGCGAGAGATACAAGATTGATGATTGCATCAACTCGAGGCATGGTGTTGTGGTTGTGGATCCCCGGATGTCGGCGATCTACAAGGATGTGGCATGCCTGGTGGGTATTGATGGCCCAAAAGAAGAGCTTGTCAATTGGTTAATGGATTCACAGAAGAAACTCAAAGTAGTTTCTATTGTGGGGTTCGGAGGTTTGGGTAAAACTACACTTGCCAAACAGGTGTACAATGAGATTGGAGGGCAATTTAACAGTAAGGCATTTGTTTCGGTCTCCCAAAGACCTGATATGAAAAGCCTTATCGGTGGCCTACAATTCAAGCTTGGACTGCAGGAGTCTTCTCATGCTCACAAGCTGCAAGACTTCATTGACCAGCTTAGAGAACACCTCAGACATAAAAGGTATTTGTTCTTCTCTAGATAGCTGTATGATTTCCCCAAAGACATTTAATTTCAAACAGTTGTACCCATGAGTCATGACGAAGAGATTTTGTTAGGCCAATGCAAAATATTGTGTGGCCGTTCGGCTATAAAAAACTTGTGCTGGTTCATAAAGATTAGTATTAGGATCAAAACTGTAAACATAAAGCATGTTTATATGTCTTATTCTTGTAGTCCATTATAATAAATGAACCTCTATGTGGCAAGCATATAAGTCGTTATAATCTGGGACAATAAAATTAGGACATTGAACCCCCAAGGTTTCCTTTCATTACAAACTTTGCCATATTTCTATATGTCCCCCTTATTTTTGAAAGACAATGGTCATCATCCTTTACTATGTTTGTTTCCTTCATTTTAGTTTTGATGCTTTTCTCTATACCTTATAATCGTATACTAACATAACTTATGAATAACTTGTGCAAAAATTGCAATAGGTACTTTATTTTATTGGATGACTTGTGGGATCAATCGACATGAAACATTATTAGTTGTGCCTTTCCTGAAAATGATAATGGAAGTAGAGTAATGGTAACCACACGATTGGATGACGTAGCTGCCAGGGCGTGTCACAATGACCGTGCCTGCATTTACATAATGAAGCCCCTTGGAGAGCAAGACTCAAGGAGATTATTCTTTAATAGAGTATTTGGGTCTGAAAATGACTGCTCGATACAATTCAAAGAAATTTTAGTTGAAATTCTGAAGAAGTGTGGCGGATTGCCATACTAGTAGAAAAGTGAAGGAAATATGCCCTAGAGGCAATAATAAAGTTATTATTTATTTCCTCATATCATGATAAATGTTTATTATTCATGCTAAAATTGTATTAACCGGAAACATGATACATGTGTGAATACATAGACAAACATATAGTCACTAGTATGCCTCTACTTGACTAGCTCATTAATCAAAGATAGTTATGTTTCCTAATCATAGACATGTGTTGTCATTTGATTAATGGGATCACATCATTAGGAGAATGATGTGATTGACATGACCCATTCCGTTAGCCTAGCACTTGATCGTTTAGTATACTGCTATTGCTTTCTTCATGACTTATACAAAGTTCCTACAACTATGAGATTATGCAACTCCCGTTTACCGGAGGAACACTTTGTGTGCTACCAAACATCACAACGTAACTGGGTGATTATAAAGGTGCTCTACAGGTGTCTCCGAAGATACATGTTGGGTTGGCATAATTCGAGATTAGGTTTTGTCACTCCGATTGTCGGAGAGGTATCTCTGGGCCCTCTCGGTAATACTCATCACCTAAGCCTTGCAAGCATTGTAACTAATGAGTTAGTTATGAGATGATGTATTACGGAACGAGTAAAGAGACTTGCCAGTAACGAGATTGAACTAGGTATTGGATACCGATGATCAAATCTCGGGCAAGTAACATACCGATGACAAAGGGAACAACGTATGTTGTTATGCGGTTTGACCGATAAAGATCTTCGTAGAATTTGTAGGAACCAATATGGGCATCCAGGTCCCGCTATTGGTTATTGACCGAGAATAGTTCTAGGTCATGTCTACATAGTTCTCGAACCCGTAGGGTCCGCACGCTTAAGGTTTCGATGACAGTTATATTATGAGTTTATGAGTTTTGATGTACCGAAGGAGTTCGGAGTCCCGGATGAGATCGGGGACATGACGAGGAGTCTCGAAATGGTCGAGACGTAAAGATCGATATATTGGACGACTATATTCGGCGTTCGGAAAGGTTCCGAGTGATTCGGGTATTTTTTGGAGTACCGGAGAGTTACGGGAATTCGCCGGGGAGTTTATGGGCCTTATTGGGCTTTAGGGGAAAGAGAGAGGAGAGGTTGGGTGCCCCCCCAAGGCCTAGTCCGAATTGGACTAGGGGGAGGGGCTGCGCCCCCTCCTTCCTTCTCTTCTCTTCCCCCTTTCCTTGACTCCTACTCCTACTACTTGGAAGGGGGGGAATCCTACTTCCGGTGGGAGTAGGACTCCTCCTTGGTGCGCCTCCTCCTAGGCCAGCCACCCCCTCCCTTGCTCCTTTATATACGGGGACAGGGGGCACCCCATGACACACAAGTTGATCTACGGATCGTTCCTTAGCCGTGTGCGGTGCCCCCCTCCACCATATTCCACATCGGTCATATCGTCGCGGAGTTTAGGCGAAGCCCTGCGCCGGTAGAACATCATCATCGTCACCACGCTGTCGTGCTGACGGAAATCATCTCCGGAGCTTCGCTGGATCGGAGGCCGGAGATCGTCATCGAGCTGAACGTGTGCTGAACTCGGAGGCCCCGTACGTTCGGTGCTTGGATCGGTCGGATCGTGAAGACGTACGACTACATCAACCGCGTTGTGCTAACGCTTCTGCTTACGGTCTACGAGGGTACGTGGACGAACACTCTCCCCTCTCGTTGCTATGCCATCACCATGATCTTGCGTGTGCGTAGGAAATTTTTTGAAATTACTACGTTCCCCAACAGTGGCATCCGAGCCTAGGTTTTATTCGTTGATGTTATATGCACGAGTAGAACACAAGTGAGTTGTGGGCGATACAAGTCATACTGCTTACCAGCATGTCATACTTTGGTTCGGCGGTATTGTTGGATGAAGCGGCTCGGACCGACATTACGCGTACGCTTACGCGAGACTGGTTCTACCGACGTGCTTTGCACACAGGTGGCTGGCGGGTTGTCAGTTTCTCCAACTTTAGTTGAACCGAGTGTGGCTACGCCCGGTCCTTGCGAAGGTTAAAAGAGCACCAACTTGACGAACTATCGTTGTGGTTTTTGATGCGTAGGTAAGAACGGTTCTTGCTCAGCCCGTAGCAGCCACGTAAAACTTGCAACAACAAAGTAGATGACGTCTAACTTGTTTTTGCAGGGCATGTTGTGATGTGATATGGCCAAAACGTGATGCTATATTTTATTGTATGAGATGATCATGTTTTGTAACCGAAGTTATCGGCAACTGGCAGGAGCCATATGGTTGTCGCTTTATTGTATGAAATGCAAACACCCTGTAATTGCTTTACTTTATCACTAAGCGGTAGCGATAGTCGTAGAAGCAATAGATGGCGTAAACGACAACGATGCTACGATGGAGATCAAGGTGTCGCGCCGGTGACGATGGTGATCACGACAGTGCTTTGGAGATGGAGATCACAAGCACAAGATGATGATGGCCATATCATATCACTTATATTGATTGCATGTGATGTTTATCTTTTATGCATCTTATCTTGCTTTGATTGACGGTAGCATTTTAAGATGATCTCTCACTAAAATTATCAAGAAGTGTTCTCCCTGAGTATGCACCGTTGCCAAAGTTCGTCGTGCCCAGACACCACGTGATGATCGGGTGTGATAAGCTCTACGTCCATCTACAACGGGTGCAAGCCAGTTTTGCACACGCGGAATACTCAGGTTAAACTTGACGAGCCTAGCATATGCAGATATGGCCTCGGAACACGGAGACCGAAAGGTCGAGCGTGAATCATATAGTAGATATGATCAACATAGTGATGTTCACCATTGAAAACTACTCCATCTCACGTGATGATCGGTCATGGTTTAGTTGATTTGGATCACATAATCACTTAGATGACTAGAGAGATGTCTGTCTAAGTGGGAGTTCTTAAGTAATATGATTAATTGAACTTAAATTTATCATGAACTTAGTACCTGATAGTATTTTGCTTGTCTATGTTTGTTTGTAGATAGATGGCTCGTGTTGTTGTTCTGTTGAATTTTAATGCGTTCCTTGAGAAAGCAAAGTTGAAAGATGATGGTAGCAATTACACGGACTGGGTCCGTAACCTGAGGATTATCCTCATTGCTGCACAAAAAAGTTACGTCCTGGAAGCACCGCTGGGTGCCAGGCCTGCTGCTGATGCAACTGACGATGTTAAGAACGTCTGGCAGAGCAAAGCTGATGACTACTCTATAGTTTAGTGTGCCATGCTTTACGGCTTAGAACCGGGCCTTCAACGACGTTTTGAACGTCATGGAGCATATGAGATGTTCCAGGAGTTGAAGTTAATATTTCAAGCAAATGCCCGGATTGAGAGATATGAAGTCTCCAATAAGTTCTACAGCTGCAAGATGGAGGAGAATAGTTCTGTCAGTGAGCATATACTCAAAATGTCTAGGTATAATAATCACTTGATTCAACTGGGAGTTAATCTTTCGGATGATAGCGTCATTGACAGAATTCTTCAATCCCTGCCACCAAGCTACAAGAGCTTTGTGATGAACTATAATATGCAAGGGATGAACAAGACTATTCCCGAGCTCTTCGCAATGCTAAAAGCTGCGGAGGTAGAAATCAAGAAGGAGCATCAAGTGTTGATGGTCAACAAGACCACTAGTTTCAAGAAAAAGGGCAAAGGTAAGAAGAAGGGGAACTTCAAGAAGAACAGCAAGCAAGTTGCTGCTCAAGAGAAGAAACCCAAGTCTGGACCTAAGCCTGAAACTGAGTGCTTCTACTGCAAGCAGACTGGTCACTAGAAGCGGAACTGTCCCAAGTATTTGGCGGATAAGAAGGATGGCAAAGTAAACAAAGGTATATGTGATATACATGTTATTGATGTGTACCTAACTAGAGCTCGTAGTAGCACCTGGGTATTTGATACTGGTTCTGTTGCTAATATTTGCAACTCGAAACAGGGACTACGGAATAAGCGAGCACTGGCCAAGGACGAGGTGACGATGCGCGTGGGAAACGGTTCCAAAGTCGATGTGATCGCGGTCGGCACGCTACCTCTACATCTACCTTCGGGATTAGTATTAGACCTTCATAATTGTTATTTGGTGCCAGCGTTGAGCATGAACATTATATCTGGATCTTGTTTGATGCGAGACGGTTATTCATTTAAATCAGAGAATAATGGTTGTTCTATTTATGTGAGTAATATCTTTTATGGTCATGCACCCTTGAAGAGTGGTCTATCTTTATTAAATCTCGATAGTAGTGATACACATATTCATAGTGTTGAAACCAAAAGATGCAGAGTTGATAACGATAGTGCAACTTACTTGTGGCACTGCCGTTTGGGTCATATCAGTGTAAAGCGCATGAAGAAACTCCATACTGATGGACTTTTGGAATCACTTGATTATGAATCACTTGGTACTTGCGAACCGTGCCTTATGGGCAAGATGACTAAAATGCCGTTCTCCAGAACTATGGAGCGAGCAACTGATTTGTTGGAAATCATACATACTGATGTTTGTGGTCCAATGAATGTTGAGGCTCGCGGCGGGTATCGTTATTTTCTCACCTTCACAGATGATTTGAGCAGAAATGGGTATATCTACTTGATGAAACACAAGTCTGAAATATTTGAAAAGTTCAAAGAATTTCAGAGTGAAGTGGAAAATCATCGTAACAAGAAAATAAAGTTTCTACGATCTGATCGTGGAGGAGAATATTTGAGTTACGAGTTTGACCTACACTTGAAACAATGTGGAATAGTTTCGCAACTCACGCCACCTGGAACACCACAACGAAATGGTGTGTCCGAACGTTGTAATCGCACTTTACTTGATATGGTGCGATCTATGATGTCTCTTACTGATTTACCGCTATCGTTTTGGGGTTATGCTTTAGAGACGGCCGCATTCACATTAAATAGGGCACCATCAAAATCCGTTGAGATGACGCCTTATGAACTGTGGTTTGGCAAGAAACCAAAGTTGTCGTTTCTTAAAGTTTGGGGCTGCGATGCTTATGTGAAGAAACTTCAACCAGATAAGCTCGAACCCAAATCGGAGAAATGTGTCTTCATAGGATACCCAAAAGAGACTGTTGGGTACACCTTCTATCACAGATCCGAAGGCAAGACATTCATTGCTAAGAATGGATCCTTTCTAGAGAAGGAGTTTCTCTCGAAAGAAGTGAGTGGGAGGAAAGTAGAACTTGATGAGATAACTGTATCTACTCCCTTATTGGAAAGTAGTTCATCACGAGAACCGGTTCCTGTGACAACTACAC
This sequence comes from Triticum aestivum, assembly GCF_018294505.1. NCBI lineage: Eukaryota > Viridiplantae > Streptophyta > Magnoliopsida > Poales > Poaceae > Triticum > Triticum aestivum. The sequence continues at coordinate 460,973,728 of NC_057807.1, read as the reverse complement.
CAATTAGTGAGGAAGCTAATGATAATGATCATGAAACTTCGGATCAAGTTTCTACTGAACCTCGTAGGTCCACCAGAGTAAGATCCGCACCAGAGTGGTACGGTAATCCTATTCTGGAAGTCATGTTACTTGACCATGATGAACCTACGAACTATGAGGAAGCGATGATGAGCCCAGATTCCGCAAAATGGCTAGAGGCCATGAAATCTGAGATGGGATCCATGTATGAAAACAAAGTGTGGACTTTGGTTGACTTGCCCGATGATCGGCAAGCCATTGAGAATAAATGGATCTTTAAGAAGAAGACTGACGCTGATGGTAATATAACTGTCTATAAAGCTCGACTTGTTGCAAAAGGTTTTCGACAAGTTCAAGGGGTTGACTACGATGAGACTTTCTCACCCGTAGTGATGCTTAAGTCTGTCCGAATCATGTTAGCTATTGCTGCATTTCATGATTATGAAATTTGGCAAATGGATGTCAAGACTGCATTCTTGAAAGGATTTCTAGAAGAAGAGTTGTATATGATGCAGCCGGAAGGTTTTGTTGATCCAAAAGGTGCTGACAAAGTGTGCAAGCTCTAGCGTTCCATTTATGGACTGGTGCAAGCATCTCGGAGTTGGAATAAACGCTTTGATAGTGTGATCAAAGCATATGGTTTTATACAGACTTTTGGAGAAGCCTGTATTTACAAGAAAGTGAGTGGGAGCTCTGTAGCATTTCTAATTTTATATGTAGATGACATATTATTAATTGGAAATGATATAGAATTTCTGGATAGCATAAAAGGATACTTGAATAAAAGTTTTTCAATGAAAGACCTCAGTGAAGCTGCTTACATATTGGGCATCAAGATCTATAGAGATACATCAAGACGCTTAATAGGACTTTCACAAAGCACATACCTTGACAAAATTTTGAAAAAGTTCAAAATGGATCAGGCAAAGAAAGGTTTCTTGCCTGTGCTTCAAGGTGTGAAGTTGAGTCAAACTCAATGCCCGACCACAGCAGAAGATAGAGAGAAAATGAAAAATGTTCCCTATGCTTCAGCCATAGGCTCTATCATGTATGCAATGCTGTGTACCAGACCTGACGTATGCTTAGCAATAAGCTTGGCAGGAAGGTACCAAAGTAATCCAGGAGTGGATCACTGGACATCGGTCAAGAACATCCTGAAATACCTGAAAAGGACTAAGGATATGTTTCTCGTATATGGAGGTGACAAAGAGCTAGTCGTAAATGGTTACGTCGATGCAAGCTTTGACACTGATCCGGATGATTCTAAATCGCAAACCGGATACGTGTTTTTATTAAACGGTGGAGCTGTAAGTTCGTGCAGTTCTAAACAAAGCGTCGTGGCGGGATCTACATGTGAAGCGGAGTACATAGCTGCTTCGGAAGCAGCAAATGAAGGAGTCTGGATGAAGGAGTTCATTTCCGATCTAGGTGTCATACCTAGTGCATCGGGACTGATGAAGATCTTCTGTGACAATACTGGTGCAATTGCCTTGGCAAAGGAATCCAGATTTCACAAGAGGACCAAGCACATCAAAAGACGCTTCAATTCCATTCGGGACCAAGTCCAAGTGGGAGACATAGAGATTTTCAAGATACATAGGGATCTGAATGTTGTAGACCCGTTGACTAAGCCTCTCTCACGAGCAAAACATGATCAGCACCAAGACTCCATGGGTGTTAGAATCATTACTATGTAATCTAGATTATTGACTCTAGTGCAAGTGGGAGACTGAAGGAAATATGCCCTAGAGGCAATAATAAAGTTATTATTTATTTCCTCATATCATGATAAATGTTTATTATTCATGCTAGAATTGTATTAACCGGAAACATGATACATGTGTGAATACATAGACAAACATATAGTCACTAGTATGCCTCTACTTGACTAGCTCATTAATCAAAGATGGTTATGTTTCCTAACCATAGACATGTGTTGTCATTTGATTAATGGGATCACATCATTAGGAGAATGATGTGATTGACATGACCCATTCCATTAGCCTAGCACTTGATCGTTTAGTATACTGCTATTGCTTTCTTCATGACTTATACAAAGTTCCTGCAACTATGAGATTATACAACTCCCGTTTACCGAAGGAACACTTTGTGTGCTACCAAACGTCACAACGTAACTGGGTGATTATAAAGGTGCTCTACAGGTGTCTCCGAAGGTACATGTTGGGTTGGCATAATTCGAGATTAGGTTTTGTCACTCCGATTGTCGGAGAGGTATCTCTGGGCCCTCTCGGTAATACTCATCACCTAAGCCTTGCAAGCATTGTAACTAATGAGTTAGTTATGAGATGATGTATTACAGAACGAGTAAAGAGACTTGCCGGTAACGAGATTGAACTAGGTATTGGATACCGACGATCAAATCTCGGGCAAGTAACATACCGATGACAAAGGGAACAACGTATGTTGTTATGCGGTTTGACCGATAAAGATCTTCGTAGAATATGTAGGAACCAATATGGGCATCCAGGTCCCGCTATTGGTTATTGATCGAGAATAGTTCTAGGTCATCTCTACATAGTTCTCGAACCCGTAGGGTCCGCACGCTTAAGGTTTTGATGACAGTTATATTATGAGTTTATGAGTTTTGATGTACCGAAGGAGTTCGAAGTCCCGGATGAGATCGCGGACATGACGAGGAGTCTCGAAATGGTCGAGACGTAAAGATCGATATATTGGACGACTATATTCGGAGTTCGGAAAGGTTCCGAGTGATTCGGGTATTTTTCGGAGTACCGGAGAGTTACGGGAATTCACCGGGGAGTATATGGGCCTTATTGGGCTTTAGGGGAAAGAGAGAGGAGAGGTTGGGCGCCCCCCAAGGCCTAGTCCGAATTGGACCAGGGGGAGGGGCTGCGCCCCCTCCTTCCTTCTCTTCTCTTCCCCCTTTCCTTGACTCCTACTCCTACTACTTGGAAGGGGGGGAATCCTACTCCCGGTGGGAGTAGGACTCCTCCTTGGTGCGCCTCCTCCTAGGCCGGCCACCCCCTCCCTTGCTCCTTTATATACGGGGGCAGGGGGGCACCCCATGACACACAAGTTGATCTACAGATCGTTCTTTAGCCGTGTGCGGTGCCCCCCTCCACCATATTCCACCTCGGTCATATCGTCGCGGAGTTTAGGCGAAGCCCTACGCCGGTAGAACATCATCATCGTCACCACGCCGTCGTGCTGACGGAACTCATCTCCGGAGCTTCGCTGGATCGAAGGCGGGAGATCGTCATCGAGCTGAACGTGTGCTGAACTCGGAGGCCCCGTACGTTCGGTGCTTGGATCGGTCGGATCGTGAAGACGTACGACTACATCAACCGCGTTGTGCTAACGCTTCCGCTTACGGTCTACGAGGGTACGTGGACGAACACTCTCCCCTCTCGTTGTTATGCCATCACCATGATCTTGTGTGTGCGTAGGAATTTTTTTGAAATTACTACGTTCCCCAACAAAAAGGGGGCAATGGTCCAGGCCGGGCCAGCCCGTTAGTCCCGGTTCAGTCCAGAACCGGGACCCATGGGGGCACTGGACCCGGCTCGTGAGCCCCGGGGGCCGGCCGGGCCACGTGGGCCATTGGTCCCGGTTCGTCTGGACCTTTTGGTCCCGGTTGGTGGGACGAACCGGGACCAATGTGCCTCGGCCCTGGCCCACCACCATTGGTCCCGGTTGATGGCTTGAACCGGGACCAAAGGCTGCCCTTTAGTCTCGGTTCATGCCACCAACCGGGACTAAAGGGTTGGTTTAGCCCCACCTCGCCAACCGAAGGGCGCTCACACCGGTTTATAAGCCCCTCCCTATCTGCCTTGTTAAGCTTCTCTCAAAGTGAAAATAGATGCCCTTATACAAGGAATTGACCTAAATTCATACTGAATTTCTCTGAAGTTCATAGAAATTTATTATGAGTTTAGGTTGAATTCTCTCTATAGGCGCATCTATGCTCATTTTTTTTAGTAAAGTTAATCACAAACTTGTGATTCACACAAATTTTAAAGAATTCAAATTTTAACTATTCATGCCACCAACCGGTTCATGCCACCAACCGTGACCAATGATATGCCTATATATACCATGCCAAAATCAAAGAGAGGCGCAATGCTCATCTGCACGTTGCTTAGCTTCAGGCCAACGTGCAGGTGAGCACTGCGCTTCTCCCTTCATCGTCTCTACACTCAGGGCTTATAAACCGCTGCGAGTGCCTCTCGCTTGGCGAGGTGGGACTAAAAAACAGCTGCAGAAAGAATCAACTAAAAAACTCTTTTACCGGTTCATGCCACGAACCGATACTAAAAGGTCGCCTTAAAACCTGTACTAAATAAAATGCCTTTGTAACAGCCTTAGAACTGGTACTGAAGGAATCAACTAAAAAGCTTTTATAAACCTCTAGTATTATTGAAACTAAAATTATATAGAATTTTGTTACGAACTTTAATAGCAAAAAGAATTCTCATAAAAGAAAATAAGTAAGTAATTAGAATTCTGTTCAAAACATTAAAAGAAAAAAATATCATAAAATAAAATAAATAAGTAATTACAATTTTGTTACAAACTTTAATAGCAAAAAGAATTATCATAAAAGAAAATAAATAAGTAATTAGAATTCTGTTCAAAACAATAAAAGCAAAAAGAATTATCATAAAAGAAAATAAATAAGTAATTAGAATTTTGTTACAAACTTTAATAGCAAAGAATTATCATAAAAGAAAATAAATAAGTAATTAGAATTCTGTTCAAAACATTAAAAGCAAAAAAATTGCCATAAAAGAAAATAAATAAGTAATTAGAATTTTGTTAGGAACTTTAATAGCAAAAAGAATTATCATAAAAGAAAATAAATAAGTAATTAGAATTCTGTTCAAAACATTAAAAGAACAAAGAATTATCATAAAAGAAAAATAAATAAGTAATTAGAATTTTGTTACAAACTTTAATAGCAAAAAGAATTATCATAAAAGATAATAAATAAGTAATTAGAATTCTGTTCAAAACATTAAAAGCAAAAAGAAATATCATAAAAGAAAATAAATAAATAATTAGAATTTTGTTACAAACTTTAATAGCAAAAAGAATTATCATAAAATAAATAGAGCAAAAAAGAAAACAAAAAATGGGAAAAAACAAAAAAATTGCCACCTACTAGGCCACCACGGTCTGAATACGACTAGAAACCTTATTGGGCCAGGATTCAGGCCCGCAGACTGCCCAGCAGGCCCATAGGCAGAGACACAAGATTAGGCCAGTAGGCCTGCAATAGTGAGGAGTTCAAATGGGAGGGCAGAGTTGCACTTATAAACAGGTGCGGCCGCTCCTCAGCTAGCGAGGTGGGACTAAACATCCCACTACACCGCGCCAGCGCAAGGCCTTTAGTCCCGGTTCGTCGCACGAATCGAGACTAAAGGGGTGCATTGGTACCGATTGATGGTACAAACCGGTACCAATGCCCCCCCTTTAGTCCCGGTTGGTGCCACCAACCGGGACTAAAGGCCTCTGCTTCCCGCCCTTTGGGCTGCTGAAAAGAGGCCTTTGGTCCCGGTTGGTGCCACCAACCGGGACTAAAGGGGGCATTGGTCCTGGTTCGTGGCACGAACCGGGACCAATGCTCTGCTTATATAAGCGGCGCTCGCGAAAATTTGGGTCAGTTCGTTCTTCCCCGCATCCAACGCCGCCAGAGGCTGCCCGTCCGTCTCCGCCTCGCCGTCGCCCCGCGCCGTCCCGCGCCGCCCCGATCGACACCGTCGCCGCCCCGCCCCTGCCCGTCGCCGCGCCGCCCCGGCCCGCCCCGCCCTTGCCCGTCGTCGTCGCCGTCGCCGCCCTGCCCCGCCCCGCGCCGTCGCCGTCGCCGTCCCCGACACCGTCGCCGTGAGCAACTAATTTAATTTGATGTTAGTAGTAGTTAATTGAGTTAGATTTTGTTAGATTTTTTTGTAGATTTTTTGTAGTTCATAGATTTTTTTTGTTAGATGTGTAGTTCATAGATTTTTCTGTTATATTTTTTTCATACAGTGTAATTAATTTGTTCATATTGTGTTAGATTTTTTTATGATTTTTTCTGTTGTAATTTAGATGTCAAATTTTTATAATTTTTTTCTGTTGTAATTTAGATGTCAAATTTTTCTGATTTTTTTCTGTTGTAATTTAGATGTCAAATTTTTTCATATTGTGTAAGTAATTTAGATGTCAATTTTTTATGATTTTTTTCTGTTCATAGAATTTTAATGATTTTTTTGTTCATAGTATTTTCTTTGTCAATTTATTGTGTATGTATAGGAAAATTGTGAATGATATAAGTCATTTATGAATATGTTCATATTTAGAATAGAGGAAAAATGAAAAAATAAGAAGAGAAGTGTTTAATATAATTAGTTAGAAAAATAATAGAACTATAGTTAAACTAGTTTATTTTTAGTAAGTACTACTTTATTTTATTTATAGTAAGTGCTTCATATATAGTTGAACTAGCTAGTTGATTTAATGAACTATTTTATTTAACTATATATAGAAGTAGTTCTCGCATCGACGTCGGCGATGCCTATCCAGCATCCTCGTCGTCGTCGACTCGGCGGTGGAGGCCTGTTTGATCAGGACCATGTTCGGGACTGGGCTCCGCCGGGCTGGTATTGGAAGGTGCTACCTTTCGGGGGACGTAGGTTGGTGAGGAGGCAGCCCGTTGTTGACCCGATTCTTGTTTGGTGGCGGTCGCGTGGGCCTGTGACGTTGCCGAGGCTTTCGGACACCGCGGAGGTGGTACGTCACCATGTCAGCGAGGAGGACGAGCACGTCCGTCGCTACATGGTTGCATTGGAGGGCAGGTTCGACAATACCTGGCAGGTTCTTCAGGAAACTCATTGGAGCTATGATCCTGTGATGGTTCCTTATCTTTGGGTGTCCACCGCCCGCGACGATACCCGTCGAGCGCTACGGTTCTAGCTGTATTAGTGATGCTATATGTATGATAGTATTCGAGGAGTATTAGTGATAATATTTGACGATGTACGGACACAAGAGATGATGTACTTTTGCTTATAATTGAATGCATGCTAATTTGAATACTACTTTATTTTGTGATTTGGTTTTGCTTATTGAATGCTCATATTGGAAATGTACTCCTACTTTGAATGCTAAAATTGGAGAGCACTATGCAGAAATCTAGGAGCCCCCTCCATCATCCACTCCGTCGTGGGGGTAGCTTCTCCTTCATTCCCGTGTGCTAGACAATTTGGTGTAATAATGCACTCGGGAATGAAAGGAGGAGCTACGTACCATCACCGATAGTCAACTCGTGATTAATAATAATGATCTAATTTAGGTTCTTTAGTACATATATTTAATTGTACAAGTTTAATGTTTGAATTATGAACATAGACCGGAAATGTCGTACTCGGACGACGAAAACCGCCCGGGGGAGTGCGACTAGTGCCACGACGACCGAGGTATGTGCGACAGGTTCATTGAGCTGGACGAAGATCGGCGCTTCAACATTAAGCTCGAGTAGACCTCCGATGTTCATACGATACGCAACGACGACAATAGTTTTTTTCGTAATTAAGCACGACTTCAACTATTTTAACGTGTATTTTTCATCTTTTCTAATTCGACTAGCTTATCCCATGCTATGCAAGACGCTATGTCTTGGAGATGATGGGTTTTGAAGACCATGAAAGTATGGAAACCAAAAAAATTCTCCTAAGGACCCATCATGATGTGGATTTTCAAGTAAAGCTGTACAATGCTGAGAGTGTAACCCATTTTGGTTGCAAAAATTGGGAAGCACTTTGCAAGATGTATGGTTTTGATGAGGGTATGCTTGTCACCATGGATCTTGGTGATCCTACAATCGAGCAAGACAGACCTTCGATCTGGATCCTTGTGGATACACCTCTAATTCTTCCCCCATGTGAGCTTAACATAGTTATTAAGTAATTTATATTGTTTATTTCAAAATAGTTGATAGCTTATTTTCATTGACAACTTATTTTTATTCTTCAAAGAATGTGCGGAAGATGGTAGATAAAATCCACTACACCGATGGCTCCGAATAAACTTATAGGGAGAAAAATCATCTGATTGCATTTTGTACTGATCTTGAGAATTACAATGTCTACAATCGAACTCCTCAACATTATGGTCAATACGTGCCACTAGTGCATGTGTTGAACTACGGTAACTACCATGGAGATACCCTGGTAAGATTTTTTACTATTACGACATCCGTGCATCTTTTTGCACACTTCTAAAACTAGTACATCATTGCTAACTATGAAGTTATTACTGTGTTTTTCAACAGATAATCTCGAATGATTGTGTGCCTCATCTGATGTATACGCACGGTAGCCTTTATGGTTTGAACATACAACCAGGTCTTCCTACGAATCTCAACTGTCCATACCGGGTTTCTAAAAGAAGTGGAGACATGACAATCAAAGAATGGAAAAAATGTATGGACAGTCGTAAGGAGCTTCTTGGAAGCAAAAGGCAGCGAAGCGCAAGAATTGGAGATAGAATGATCTCCATTCTTCATAATGGAGAGTCAGGGTCTATATTGTTTTATGCTATTTTACCTTAAGGGTGTTTAGGTCCTACCTGATACTGATGATCATGTGCTAAGAACAATTATTAAGGGTTGGGTTCGATGACTATGAGGATGATGATCGTATGACTTATTATTAATAACAAGTAGAAGTTGTATGATGATGCATGATTAGTAGGACTTGTTATTATATATGATGATGTATGATGCGAGCATGCATGAGTTATTATATATATCAGCGGGTGAAATGAACATAGCAGCAACATTGGTAAACCAAGGACGAAGATATAAGAGAGGACACTTCTCTCTATTAGCTAGCTAATAACAACCTAAAAATAACCCCCAAAACCCCTAAAGCAGCCACTTTTTAAAAAAAATGAAAAACATCGCCTTTTGGTCCCGGTTGGTGCCACCAACCGGGACCAAAGGCCCTCCTCCCTTGGCTCGGCGCACCGGCCACGTGGAGGCCCATCTGTCCCGGTTCGTGTTAGAACCGGGACTAAAGGGGAGAGGTATTAGTAACGACCCATTAGTCCCGGTTCATGAACCGGGACTAAAGGCCCTTACGAACCGGGACAAATGCCCCCTTTTCTACTAGTGCCACTTGCAATTATCACCATAGCTAGCCTATTAGCTAGCCATGAAGCAGGATCTTCAAATGGATGGGAAAGCATAAAGAATTCTCTTGGCGCAAAGTTTGCCACAAAACCTACCTTGGACGAGATGAGGGGTATATTAAACCTTAGCTATACGCATCTTCCTATTCATCTCCGACCATGTTTTTTATATCTTGGCATGTATCCAGAAGACCGTTTGATCATTAGGGATGACCTAGTTCGACAATGGATTGCCGAAGGATTTGTTTGTAATTTGCATGGAGCAGATTTGGAAGATGTTGCCAAGAGTTATTTCGTTGAGCTTATCAATAGAGGTTTGATTCAGCCTGAAGAAACATGCTATGGGGATGCAATTACATGCAGGATACACGACATGATGCTTGATTTGATCCTAAGCAAGAGTATAGAGGATAATTTCATCAGTGTGGCATATAAGCATGAAGACATGGCAAGATTTAATAGTTGTGAGTACAAAGTTCGTCGATTATCTCTCCAATCAAGTGTTGACGGTGCAATGTCGAAGACCCTTGCTACTAGCATGTCACAAGTCCGATCATATACACAGTTTGGAGAGTCCAAGTACATGCTTCCTCTTACACAATTTAAGTATCTACGGGTGCTTGCCTTTGAGTTTCCGTTTAATTGGAAAACGACAATTGACCTGAGGACAACTGGCCATTTGTTTCTACTAAGGTATTTGAAGGTTTCAGCTTTGTCCGCGGATGTAGCGCTCCCTGTAGAAATTCAAGGGCTTGTGCATTTGGAAACTCTCGAGTTACATTGCCGGCCCATACACAGGTTCCCATCGGATATCACTCGCTTGGCCAACTTGTTTCATTTGATACTTCCAGAGTGCACATTGCTTCCTGAAGGGATCCAGAACATGAAATCAGTCCGCACCCTGCATTGTTCGGACATGTCAGAGAGTTCTCTGGAGAAATCAAAGGCCTCAGCGAGCTGACCAATTTGAAGGAACTGAAGTTACGTGTGCCCAGTTACTTCCCAGGCATGACGATTGGATGTTTCGATGCTTTGCTCTCCTCCATTGGAATGCTTCGAGACCTCAAGCACCTCTCCCTCGAGTGCTGGCATAAATACGATGGCTATGACAGCCAGCCGGACTCATTGTCCGTTCCTCCACCCTACCTCCAGACAATCCATTTGGAAGGTTTGTCATTTAATATGAGTTCCGCTTCGGTACAACCCCCTCCAAAACGTATAAAGGTCAATATAGTCTTTTCACTCAACGTATACATTTTCATACGCATGTCGTACGTACGAGGAGCCCAATTCTGTGCTAAGACCCACAGGGTCGGCCCATTAATATATTTTTTAATATTCAAAAATAGATGCAGAGAATCTCATTACCACGTTGTATTCAGACAGTGCCACTAACCAACTCGGAGAGCTAATGGTGGTGTGCAGACTGCAACTTTTGTTGTTCTTATGCTAAACAACTCGTGAACAACCTATGATCCATGCTTTCTACAAATGTTTCTCGGGGCAGCCGTGCCCTCAGACGTGATGTAAACAAAAAAGGCAGTGCCTTGTTTTATTTTTTCTGGTTTTCTCTAGCCATTTTTTCTACTGTTTTTTTCTCGATCTCCTTCTCTTTTTTTCATTTTCATTTTCTTTTCCTTTCTAAAATTCACGAAATTTTTCTAAAATCCTGAAATTTTCAAAATTCATGAACTGTGTTTCATGTCCGTGTCTAATTTCTTAAACTTGTGAACTTTTTCTCAAATCAGTGATTTTTTTCAAATACATGAACGATTTTCAGATCCACGAACTTGTCTTAATTTTTACAAACTTTTTCTAAAACCTGCGATTTTTTCCAAAAACTCGTGCGAACAATCTATGTCCGAGCGAGAGGAGAGACGAACGAGAAGAAAATAGCAATTTCCTCTGCTTGTCATAAGCATGGGTCTTCAGTGTACTCTTTGTTTAGGATATGGATTGCTACCATGAATATTCACTAGTTCTGAACTAGGAAGGTTCCTACAAACAGTTCATATTTTCAAAATGAGAGCATTGATGACTGTTGTATTGTTTTAAAATTAATCACGTCATGTGACGTGTTTTTTGTCACGTAGCATTTTTTCACATCCATCAAGTGGATCCATTTTTTCCGTAGTATTCTATCATCATGGCAAGCATTCATGTCAAATTTTAATATTTTTTGTTATTTTATGCATTTTTAAGGGTTTTCTCAGTGAAAAATCCCTAAAATACTTACCGGACGTGACGCAACATATGTTTAATGTCCGAATTCATTTAATTTTTGCGTGGAGTACTAGGGTGACCATGCCCAGCTGCCTGCAAAATTTGGGTGTATTTTGTGAAAGTCCACAAGTACATCATGTACAAGGTATGGGTTTCGGTTAAGTCAGAAGACTCCGTCTCATAGCACTTTTTTTTACACATTCATCAAATAGACCCAAAATTTTTCCACAACATTCTACCATCATGGCAACCATCCATGCCAAGTTTCATTAACTTTTGACATTTAATGCATTTGTAGGGTTTTCCTGGTGATAAATCCGTAAAATACTGACCGGACGTGACGCAACGTGTGTTTTGTGTACGAATTCGTCCAAATTTTGTGTGGAGTACTAGGATGACCATGCACAGCAACCTAAAAAATTTGGGTATATTTTATGAAAGTCCAAAAGTACATCATGTACAACATAGGGGTTTCGGTTAAGTCGGAAGAGTCCATCCCATAGCACTTCTTTTTTTACATATTCATCAAATGGACCTAAATTTTTTCCACATCATTCTATCTTAATGGAAAGTATCCAAACCAAGTTTCATCTATTTTTGACATTTCACACATTGTCTAGGGTTTTTCCGGTGAATAATCCCTACAATACTGATCGGACGTGACACAATGTGTGTTTGGTGTCCGAATTCATTAAAAAAATTGCGTGGAGTGCTAGGATGACAATGCCCAGTTGCCTGCAAAACTTGAGTATATTTAATGAAAGCCCGCAAGTACGTCATGTACAACATAGAGGTTTCGGTTAAGTCGGAAGAGTCCGTCCCATAGCACTTTTTACACATTCAACAATGTAGAGATTAATAAAGAAATTGAATAAAGCGGGTGTGTCGGACAAACCCGGTAACATGAAAGAAGAAGAAGAAGAGAATGTGTTGATAGATTTCCTAAAAAAAGATTTCCCTTACGATGACATGCGATGATAGATTTCCTAAAAAATATTTCTCTTGCGATGACATGCACACACCTGATGGCACAAAGGGTGGCGAGAACTATGGTTTGAAAAGAATTCCCTAACTGTTGATACCAGGCCAGTTTTCCAGTCTAGAACCTTTTAGAAGGTTACTTTTTTTTAATCACAATGTTACAAAATGTTCAGCATATTTATTTATTTATTTATTTATTCTTATTTTTCAAAAAAGTTCGAAATATCAAAAAATGGTCACATTTTCAGAAAAAAAATCAGATTTTTAAAATTGTTTGTGTTTTCAAATATTATTCAGAATTTCAAAAATTAATCTCGGTTTCCAAAATTTATTTAAAGTTTAAAATCTGTTCTACTGTTTGGAAAATTTGTATGCATGTTAAAAATCAATTTGGAATTTCTTTTGCGTTCAAAAAAGTCACATTCAAAATTCAAAAAATGTTCAGCTATGTCGCTGTTAATAGTCTTAGCACACGGCGCTGCTCTTTTGTCATTATAGTTTGGTTAGTCTAGTGGTTGGCTCATTTCCCTGAGTGTGCAAGGTCCTGTGTTCAATACCTGTTTCAGAGAGACGACTTGCTGTTGGGCCGGCCCAGGCTACTGTTAACTGCTGTTATTTGCGCGGGCTGTCTCAAAAAAAAAAATTGTCGCCGGCGTATTTCGGAAAAAGACCATCATTCTTTATTATGAAGGGGTATGGAGAGATCTCCTACGTTGATGTGTTTAGGGGGGGGGGGGGGGGGGGGGGTTGTACCGAAGCGGATGTGCAGTACGGTCACCTCCAGGGTCATCAGCTTCGCGAGCGACGACTTCCGCGGCTCTGCGGTAAACTGGTCCTTGGGCGGCACTGGTGACCCCTTGAGCGCCATTGCTGGTTGGCTGTCGCGACGAGTTCGATCATGCGCTCTAGTGGATCGTGGAGGCGGGGCTCTCCGTAGTTATATTGACCGGGAGTAGGAGACGCACGCGTTTACTGGGTCAAGTTGGGAATCTGTATGCGATCCGTTTGCTGTTCCAGGGTTTGGTTTTAGGTTTTCCGACGGTCGGTGTGATTTGTTTCCCAAGGTAGCTGGAGAGATGTTCGTCGAAGCAAGGCGTTTATTTACGGTAATGATAATTCTCGAGCGTTCGGGAGTTAAGCATGGCAACCCGAACGGGTTTAGATGGCAAGTTTAGTTTGCGTGAGATTAGGGAAACATGGTAATTTTCTGACAAAAAAACGAAAAAGGACAAAGTTGCCATCCTCTATCAACTAAAGTTGCTATCCCCTATGAACTAAAGTTGCCATGTAAAAACGTTCGAGACGAAATGCTCAAATCCCGAACGTTCGGGAGTTATTGGAAGAATCAAGATCAGGTAGCGCATAGGGCAAATACGCGTTCCGAAAGACTAAAGGATACTCATATAACTTTAGTATTGTAGATGTTCATATTTTTCCTATAAAGTTGGTCAAACTTTACAAAGTTTGACTTTGACCAAATCTTATATGCAGACTAAAAAGAAAAGGAGGGAGTATAAGCGTGTGGCGACTGCAAGAGTCAAACATACCTTCAACAATCCTTATTCGCTCATACAAAACATATTTGGTACTTTCTCTATTCATTTTTATAAGACCTTGAAATATCGAACCTCCCTGCTTTGCTACAAGCCTACACCTGACAATGAGATGAGAATACCACTCATCTGAAATATGAACAATGCATACATGGGTTCAGCTATATATCTTAGATCTCCAGTGCTTGCCGAAGACACTGGGTATGTGTTTAAAACAACCAGTAGTACCAAAGTAGACAAATACGTAGGTGATTGTATCGGATTAATAAGCGCAATTAGAATAGCCTCCAGTTCATTGTAAGTAGGTCATAATCACTTGTCCCACTTGGTTCATTGGCTCCATCAGCGTGTTTGTATTGGTCTTGGAATTAGAAGTTTCAGAAATGCAGTGCAGAATCTTGTATATAGCTCAGATCAACCAGTGTATTGGCATCAGAACTTTCAGAAAAACAGTGTAAGAGTACAGGTCGGTACAGCAAACCAAAACTATTTTGAGTTGTCAAACGACCTACGAAAGTGAACGGAGGGGGTAGTAGTAGTACCACTCGGTTAAGAGCTTCCATTGTTTCAGTACAGTACAACGCATAATTTGCCATAAGAAGATTACCGATGAACAGGTACCCACAATTTTTAATTGATCTTCGTTTGTGTTGATTTCTTTACCATTTTCCTAAGGATTTGTAATATTTGTTTCTAAATACCATAGTTGACCTTAGTTGAGAGTTTTCAAACTTGAAAAGGCAACCTATGGACTAAAGCGTGATCTACAAACTAGTTTGCCTTATCATATACGTACATCTTTCATAAGTCACTGGAACTGAACCGATGGAGGTCCCATAAATAACAAGCTAATCCAATGAAGGATGAATTTATATTTATCGGCAATAAAATTTGGAAGAACAATGGTACCAGGGCCCTTCGATCTAGCATCAAGATCAGAGACATGCACAGTCATTTAACTAGGCCAAGCCTAACTTTATACACGAATTCTACTGAGAATTGCACGTTTACAACCTACCTAGCATGTCCGTGCCAGGAGGCACACCCAGCTTCTGGTAATCTGGCTTAAAAGATTGAACTCAAAACAGAGACACATATAAAGAGCAACACAGAGAGATGTCTCTCTCTCTTCACAACAAAATTTTCTTTTTATGGGGCGAAACATTTCCAAAGTCGACGGATCATTTGTCAAAGGGTCTGCTGAGTGTTGACCTGGGTAAATAAAGCTGAATTGTATTGGGTTTACAAAACTCAAGAAATCGCATACACAAGAAATATCGTAATAAATAAGTTCATTAAGACATCAAAGTGGCAGGGAATTGGTTAAGTTACAGATGAGATGCGGATCAACGGAATAAATCTAAAAATATGTAACAGAGGGATGTCTTGGGTGCATCCGTGCTGCGTCCTTGAATGCAGACTCCATAGTATCGTATTTATGTTTCAAATTATTATTGCCTGAAGAGTCCCGCTTCGGTACACAACACCAGGCAGCCTACTTGGGCCGGCCCATTTGCGGTGGCATGCGATGAAAAATAGCAGAAAACAATTGCACAAGCTAGCTTCATTAAGACATCAAAGTGGCAGGGAATTGGTTAAGTTACAGATGAGACGCGGATCAACGGAATAAATCTAAAAATATGTAACAGAGGGATGTCTTGGGTGCATCCGTGCTGCGTCCTTGAATGCAGACTCCATAGTATCGTATTTATGTTTCAGATTATTATTGCCTGAAGAGTCCCGCTTCGGTACACAACACCAGGCAGCCTACTTGGGCCGGCCCATTTGCGGTGGCATGCGATGAAAAAATAGCAGAAAACAATTGCACAAGCTAGCTAAGAATCGAACCCACAACCACTTAAAACATTCCGTCCATCCACAACCACTGCGATAGCATGACTTTGGTAGACAATCTAAAGCTATACGCATTAAGTAAGTGACGGGCTGGGAATTTTAAAAAGATTTTACGAACACTTTGTGAACTGGTCATTTTTCCATAATTTATTTTTATTTATTTATTTTACATTTCCTGTTGCGTTTCTTCTTTCCTTTTTCAAAAAATGACCACGCTTTCAAAACGTTGCCCAAAATTTCAAAAGGTCCGTTCTTTCCAAATTTTGTTCATAAATTAAAAAATATTTTCATTTTTGAAAATTGTAAGGTAATTTCAAAAAATGATTGTGTCTTTAATATTTTTTCAGAATGTAAAAATGCGAATAATTTTTTGAAAAGGACAAACAAAATTGTGAAAAAAAATATGAGAGCTTGGACAAAAAATTAAATTCCAAAACATTTTTCAGAAATGAGACTAAATATATGATATCAAAAAAGTTTTCTAAATTTGCTGGAACATTTTTTTTACTTGTGAACAACTTTTTTGAAAATAAGAATTTTTTTAAATTCCAAACAAATTTCAATAGTCACTTGACAGGAGTGATGCCGTCACTTAGTTGGGCAAGGCCTAAGATTTTCCTTTCTGTTCTATTTTTTTATTTTTCTCTTATTTTGTTAATTTATCTTTTTTTCCTTTTAAAACTTTTTTTTGAAACCTGTACAAAATTAAAATACCAAAGTAACTATTTTAAATCATGATTTTAATTCTTTTTCCATTTAAATATTTATTAAATACTTTTAAAAAGCATTTGTTATTTTCAATTCTATCATTCTGTATTTATTAGTTATGTTAGAAACTTAAAATGACAGCTTTAAGTATCTATATAAATTATGATTTTAAATACATGTTTCTTCAAACCTGGCATGGAGGACTACTCGGACATGCTACATTAAGCATGGTGTTTTTTTCGACATTCTTGAAATGACCCCAACATTTGCCACCAGGTGGCATGCCCATGGTATGCATCCATGCCCCCATTATTTTTTTCATGGCCTTGTATGACCAATTCAAGGCACCAATCCAAGTTGCATGGGTTTTCGACAAGTTTGCATTTTCTAAAATTTTCTCGATAAAAAAAGGTCGATAAATGGCTAGACGTGTCGCAACTTGCATATGGTGTCGGAAGTAGTTCAAACCTGCCATGGATGCCCACCATGGGCATGTCCAAGTGACAAAAAGTTGTGGTAATTTCAAGGATGTCCATGAAAACACCATGTTCAATGGAAGGTGTTCGGGTTGGCCAGAAGGGTCCGTCAGAGAGCACGTTGTTTTTCGACATCCTTGAATGGTCCTAATCTTTTTTCATCGCCTCATATGACCAATTCAAGGCACCAGAAGAAGTTGTTTGGTTTTCGACGAGATTTGTATTTTTCTAGAGTTTTCTCGATAAGAAAATGCAAAAAAAAAGGTTGGACGTGTCGCAACTTGCATACGGTGTCGGGAATTGTTCAAACATGGCATGGATGCCTATGAGGGGCATGTCCACCTGGTGGAAAAAGTTGGGATCATTTTGAGGATGTACAAAAATAGACCATGTTGAACGAAGTATGTTCTCGGGGCGATGAGGCTTCGTTTGAGAGCATGTTATTTCTCGGCATCGTTGAAATTACTCCAATTTTTTCTCGACATCCTTGAAATTACTCCAAATTTCTTTCAAGGGCCTGGTATGACCAATTCAAGGCATCATGAAAAGTTGTTAGGGTTTTCGACAAGTTCTACATTTCCTGGAGTCTTCTCGGTGAAAAAAATTGATAATTAATGACAGAACATGTCGCAACATGCACACGGTGTCGGAAATCATTCAGACTAGGTATGGATGCCTAACATGGGCATGCCCACTTGCTTGAAAAAGTTGGGGGCAGTCCTGATATTTTCAAAGAAATACCATGTTCAATGAAGAGTGTTCGGATTGGTCAGAACAGTATGTTTGGGAGCACCTCATTTCTCGACATCCCTTAAATTGCCCCGTTTTTCATGGCCTTGTATGACCAACTCAAGGCACCATGCAAATTGTTTGGGGTTTCGCCCAATTTTGCATTTTTTTTTGAAATTTTCTTGGTTAAGAAGGCCGATAAATGACCGTATGTGTCACTACTTGCAAATGGTTTCAAAAATCGTCCGAACCAGGCATGTGCCTACCATGGGCATGCCTACCTTCTTGCGAAAGTGAGGTTCATTTAAGGATCTCCAAAAATAAACTATGTTCAACGGAGGGTGTTCGGATAGGCCAGAAGGGTCCGTTTGAAAGCTCGTTGTTTTTCGACATCCGTCAAATAACCCTCAATATTTTCCACCAGCTTCTATGAACAATTCAAGGCACAATGCCAAGTTGTTTAGATTTTTGAGAAGTTTTGGATTTTCTAGAGTTTCTCGGTGAAAATAGGATGATAAATGGTCAGACATGTCGCAACATGTAAACGATATTGGAAATCATTCAAACCTGACATGGATACCTCATATGTCCAAGCCAGGCTCTTACAAGACGCTGGGATCATTTATCCATAGCCTAAAACATACCATTTAGATGAGTGTATTTGTAATTCCCGTCATTATCACTCAACATAAACATTTTACTTTTTCCTAACAATTTCCTAAAAAAATTCAACAATTTTGGAATTTCAAAGTGTGGATGAAAATTTTAGTAACTTGAACACTTTTTTTCCAGTTTGAAAAAATGTTTGTGTTTTTATTTTCCAATAATGCTCACCAAATCGGAAAAGTGTTTGCATTTTTTAAATGTTTGGAAATTTAAAAAAATTCATGTTTTCAAGAAAATGTTCACAAATTGAGTAATTTATTCGTCTTTTTGAAAGAATGTCGGCAGCTTCAGAAAAAGGTTTACAATTCTGAAAAACGGTTCCTAAGATTTGAAAAATATTCACAAAATCAAAGTATTTTTCATAAAAAGGGTTCAGAAATTTGAAATGAAAAATCGCGTTTCCAAAAGAAGTTCAAGTTTTGAAAAAGGTTTTGTATTTTTAAAAATATTCCAAAAGATGAAAAAACACATTAAGCTATAAAAGACGCTTTAGCTAGAATGTCTGGTCCGGTTGTACAGTGCCAATTTTGTTCTGCTACAGTATTTCTAATATAAAATCATCTACAACACGTCTATTCTAGGTGATAAATAACTGCGCTCAATATTTATAACCAAATGGTGGTGGTTCTAGTGGCTATTAGCAAATTCACAAACAAGGAGGTTGTGTGTTTGACGCCTAATAGTATCACCATTTTTTTGGATTTTCGATTGGTGCTAGTGCTATGGTACATAATCCATTAATGGGCCGGTCCAAGGCGGACTCGGAATGGGACAGGTGTCTGCAACGTATTTTCTGGAAAGACCATCCTATCCTTTATTATGAAGGGGTATGAATAGATCTCGTCCATGGATGTGTTCAGGGGGGTTGTACCAAAGAAGAAGTGTCAGTTTTATGATTAGTACAGACAGCGACGAATGAAAGGAACAAACAGGTTCAAGCACAAGCAAACAAAGTGAGATCCCGACAGAGAGCTTGCCTGCCGACTGAGTTTTTTGGATTTTCGATTGGTGCTAGTGCTATGGTACATAATCCATTAATGGGCCGGTCCAAGGCGGACTCAGAACGGGACAGGTGTCTGCAACGTATTTTCTAGAAAGACCATCCTACCCTTTATTATGAAGGGGTATGAATAGATCTCGTCCATGGATGTGTTCAGGGGGTGTAACGAAGAAGAAGTGTCAGTTTTATGATTAGTACAAACAACGACGAATGAAAGGAACAAACAGGTTCAAGCACAAGCAAACAAAGTGAGATCCCAACAGAGAGCTTGCCTGCCGACTGAGTTTGTTGCTGGCTCATGGTGGGCATGGAGGATGTGGAGGCCGAGCCGGGAGTGGCGGACGGTAGCTCGGTGCTTCGGGTGTCTGTCGAACGACTGTTGGAAATATGCGCAATTTACCGAATGATTTTATTAACAGAAACACTAGATAAAGCATGACTAGTATAGCAGTGATAAAACAAGTCATGCGATTTGACAAAGAAAAGGTAAACAACATCTTCATATACGAACCGTAACTAAACATATCTAGAGCAGACAGCATAGCAAGTTGCATATATGAAATAGAGTCTAACATATCTAGGGCAAATAGTAGAACAAGGAACTGTAGCAGGACCTCTAATAGAAAGAGTAAGAACACGTACGGGACAGCAGCAGCGGTAGCACTGGACTTGGGATCGGTGTCCTCGCCATCCATGTCGTCGAGGAGGTTGTCGACGTCGGGGAAGTAGTCATCGGAGTCCGTGACGAAGAAGTCAGTAGTCGCGCTGAGCGCTCCCCAAAAACCTTATCACCCTTCTCCCGTACATGACTTAAAAGGTGCGGTTTCGGATGCCTACTGTCCCGACCTGCGGTGTACGCCGCAAGCCGGGATGGGGAAGATCATAGCAGTAGTGCAGTGCTCAGGAACCGGTGGCGAGAGGAAGAAGTAGTTCTGGTGCGTCTCTCTGAGAGGAGCGACCTCCCTTTTATAAGCGCAAGAGAAGGAGGCGAGAGGGTAGCAACGGGAGGTGAAACGAAGAGACGGAGATGAAGCGAACAGCCAGCAGCTGAAGGGCTGTACCTTTTCAGCTTCCGTCTAACCTTTCATATACCCGTAGTGCATGGCAAAAATTTAGACATCGTCTCGGCTCATTCCAGCAACCCGCAGCGCGGCGAGGCGGGCGGCGGAGGAGGAGCGCGCGTGGATGTCCCTCTTGTTCTCATGCTCATACATGTGGGGGAAAGAACCTCCCTTATAAAGAGGTCCAACTCCCTCTAAACTAGCAATGTGGGACTAAACTTTAGTTCCACCTCTTGCCTTGCACGAATGGGCTGCGTGGGCCTCTAGGATTTATTAGGAATTTCTGAAACTGCTATTGGGCTGGCCCATAATAGACAAAAATCTAGCATCCCCCCACCAGATCCCAGAGGCACACAAAATTTGCCTTTGGTTCCAAAACACTGTTTTATATACCGGTACTGTAGTGGAGACTATTAAGTTGGACTTCCACCTAGAACTCTATGCTACACTAGTAAGCAACTTGAACAGTGGACTGGGCCTTGAACTGCAAGTTTTCTGCGAATCTAGCTTCACACAAAGCCTTGACCGATACATGGCTACCGTGGGTCTTCCCCGCGGGTGGAGCTTATGCGGCATACTCCGAGACCTTTCATGAGTTTACTAGAGATAACCCTACTCTCATAGATTGCGACGTTTAACAATCAGACTCATATAGGTGCGTTCTTCAAAAGATGTTCTGCAGGACAACATCTCTGCTTCAAAGAGCCACTTAGAACACATTAAGATATACATCAACCTATCATGCAGATTACAAGAGTATTGCATCTTCATGGAGTGGTATTTAAACAGTAAGGGTACTCTCCTCCGAGTTGACCAACAACTTGTCTTCCACATCTAATTCACGGGATCTCCAATCACAAAGAATAGGTTACCACTATGAACAACTCATATTGTGGGTCTCATACCCATCTCCCTCAATGCATTATCTATCACATTACGTGATAGACCCTTAGTGAAAGGATCTGCTAGATTTTGAGACATTTGGATATAATCCAATGCAATAACTCCGGAGTTTCTCATTTTTCTGACAGACTTTAACCTTCTCTGAACGTATCTTGATGACTTCATGTTATCCTTTGAGCTGTTCACTTTCGTGATCACAGTTTGATTGTCGCGGTTCATAAGGATACCCGGTACAGGTTTCTCAACAACCGGCAAATCATTCAAGAGCCGGTGAAGCCAATCTGCTTCGACCGTAGCTGTATCTAGTGCTGTGAGTTCTGCTTCCATTGTTGACCTCGTTAAGATGGTCTGCTTGCAAGACTTCGAAGAAACAACGCCACCTCCATGAGTGAATACATATCCGCTCGTGGCCTTTATCTCATCAGCATCTGAGATCTAGTTTGAGTCACTATACCCTTCAAGCACCTTTGGATGCCCAGTGTAGTGAATTCCATAATTCGCAGTGCCTTTCAAATAACGCAAAACTCTCTCTAGAGCTTTCCAATGCACATCTCCTGGTTTTGAGACAAACCGGCTCAGTTTGCTAACAGCAAAAGAGATGTCAGGTCTTGTAGCACTGGCTAAGTACATAAGCAAGCCAATAATCTGAGAATATTTCAATTGGTCTCTAGCAATTCTTCAATTCTTTCGAACCAACACACTAGCATCATATGGTGTTGGAGAGGGCTTGCAGTCGCTGTAGTCAAAGCGACTCAAGATCTTTTCCACATAGTGAGATTAAAGCAATGTAATCCCACCATCATCGTCTCTCAACAACTTGATGTTCAGAATGACATCAACCACTCCTAAATCCTTCATCTCAAAGCAGCGAGATAGGAAATCCTTGACCTCCTTAATAACATTCAGATTTATTCCGAAAATCAGTATGTCATCAACATACAAGCAAAGCATAACTCCCTCGCCCCCACCATGGCAATAGTACACACATTTGTCAGCTTCGTTCACAACAAAGCCTGCAGCTGTTAAAGTTCTTTCGAACTTCTCATGCCACTGTTTGGGTGCTTGCTTGAGTCCATACAAATACTTCAGCAACTTGCACACTTTCCCTTCCTGACCATCTATTACAAACCCATCTGGTTGTTCCA
This sequence comes from Triticum aestivum, assembly GCF_018294505.1. Taxonomy (NCBI): domain Eukaryota; kingdom Viridiplantae; phylum Streptophyta; class Magnoliopsida; order Poales; family Poaceae; genus Triticum; species Triticum aestivum. The sequence continues at coordinate 460,951,261 of NC_057807.1, read as the reverse complement.
TATAAATTTCCTCGTCCAACTCTCCATTTAGGAAAGCATTCTTAACATCCATTTGATGAACGAGAAGACCATGTGAGGCAGCTAGTGAAAGTAGAACTCGAATAGTGGTAAGTCGAGCCACAGGTGAGTAAGTATCAAAGAAGTCTTCACCTTCCTTTTGGGTATAACCCTTAGCCACGAGCCGAGCCTTGGTTTCAATAGTACCATCATGCCTAAGCTTCTTATTGAATACCCATTTGCATCCTATAGGTTTGCACCCATAAGGACGATCAGTTATCTCCCAAGTTTCATTCGCCAAGATGGAATCCATCTCTCTATGAACTGCTTCCTTCCGGTAGTCAGCATCTTCAGATGCACAGGCCTCTGAAATAGAACTGGGAGTGTCATCTACGAGATACACAAGAAAATCGTCACCAAAGGACTTTGCAGTCCTCTGTCTCTTGCTCCTAGTAGGAACTTCATTGTTCTCCTCCATAGGACTTTCAAAGTGTTCCATCGAAATGGCAGGTTCAGTAATTGTAACTGGTTCCTGATTCGATGAACTAGGCATCTCCTGATTAGATGAGGTAGCCATATCCTTCATGGGGAAGATATCTTCAAAGAAAGTCGCATCATTCGACTCCATGATCGTACCGACATGCATGTCAGGTACCTTAGATTTTACAACCAAGAATCTATAACCAATGCTATGAAAAGCATATCCCAGGAAAACACAATCCTTAGTTTTTGGTCCCAGCTTCCGCTTCTTTGGAATTGGCACATTGACTTTCGCCAAACAACCCCAGGTTCGTAGATAAGAGAGCTTTAACCTTTTCTTCTCCCATTCCTTGAATGGAGTTATCTCTTTGTTCTTTGTGGGAACTCGGTTTAGGACATGACATGCAGTCAATATCGCCTCCCCCCACCATGCCTTGGAGAGACCCGATGTGTCTAACATGGCGTTAACCAAATCAGTTAGAGTACGGTTCTTTCGTTCGGCCACCCCATTTGACTGAGGTGAATAGGGAGGCGTCCTCTCATGGATTATACCATGTTTCGCACAAAAGGATCAAATTCATTTGAGAAATACTCTCCACCACGATCGGACCTAAGCCTCTTGATCTTTCGATCAAGTTGGTTTTCCGCTTTAGCTTTATAGATCTTAAAGTAGTTCAAAGCCTCATCCTTAGATTTCAGAAGATACACATGGCAGTATCTAGTGGAGTCATCAATCAACGTCATAAAATACTTCTTTCCACCTTTTGTCAAAACACCATTCATTTCACATAGATCTGAATGTATGAGCTCTAGTGGTGCAAGATTTCTCGTTTCTGCAGTCACATGAGACTTACGAGGTTGCTTAGCTTGCACACACTTGACACTTAGATCCCTTGACAATGGTGAAACTAGGGGTTAAGTTTAACTTCGCTAGTCGCGACATGCAACCAAAGTTAACATGACAGAGACGTGAATGCCACACATTTGATTCACTATTGTTGCAAACATGATTAACAACTTTATTGTAAACGTATGATAAGGATAAACGAAATAGGCCTCCTGACTCATAGCCTTTACCAACAAAGGCTCCATACTTGAAAATTACAAATTTATTCGACTCAAAGACAAGCTTGTAGCCATCTCTACACAAAAGAGATCCGCTAACAAGATTTTTATTGACAGAGGGGACATAATGCATGTTCTTCAGCCGCACGATCTTCCCCGAAGTAAACTTCAGATCGATCGTGCCGACACCACGAACAGAAGCACTTGAGCCGTTGCCATCAGCACGGTTGAAGTCACTGCGGTCTGATAAGATGATATCACCGCATACATGCACATTAGCACCCGTGTCAATCAACTAATCAGGAGAATGACATACTGAAAGAATAGTGGGAAATATACCATACCCAGCATCCTTCATGTTAGTGTCTCCAATGACAACAGCAGCGGTCTTGCCGCCTTTCCCAGGATGACGCTTGTCATAGCGATTAGGGTAACTAGGAGCCCAATGATCAGGATCCTCACACACATGACAAACACCTTTCTTCTTGTCATTCTTCTTCTTGAAGTTCGTGTGCTGCACAGCCTTGTTCTTCCCATCAAACTTTGCTTTACCATCAAACTTGCCCTTGTTCTTGAACTTGTGGGGCTGGAAGTTCTTCTTCTGTACCAGATTGGCACTAGAACCTCCTTCAATACCTCGAGCACGGTTGTCCTTTGCTCTCGCCTTTTCTTCCACATCAAGAGTACCAATGAGATCCGGAACGGAAAACTCCTGCCTCTTATGCTTCAGTGAGGTAGCAAAGTTCCTCCACGTGGGAGGAAGCTTAGTGATGATACCTCCGGCAATAAACTTGTCCAGTAGGATACAATTGAAGTGCTCAAGTTCTCTAGCAAATGACTGTATCTCATGAGCTTGCTCAACCACGGAGCGCTCTTCAGTCATCCTGTAGTCATAGAATTGCTCCATGATGTACAGCTCAGTGCCAGCATCCGAGACCCCAAACTTGGCCCCGAGCGCGTCCCACATATCTTTTCCATTATCAATTGACGCATAAGCATCAACTATGTTCTCACCAAGTACACTCAAGAGAGCAGCCTTAAACAAGGTATCCATTTTCTGACAAGCTTGTGCCTCTTGAGCATCTTGCTCTCCTTCGGGTTTGCCAAGAGTGGCGTCATAGCAACTCATGGTTTGAAACCATAAGACTGCTCTCACGCGCCACCTCTTATAGTGGATACCCTCAAACATAGGAGGTCTCATGGAAGCAGCAAAACCACTTGGGGTAAATTGCCTATCATAAGGTTTTTGGATTGTTGGAAATATGAGCAATTTACCGAATGATTTTATTAACAGAAATATACTAGATAAAGCATGACTAGTATAGCAGTGATAAAATAAGTCATGCGATTTGACAAAGAGAAGGTAAATAGCATCTTCATATACGAACCGTAACTAAACATGTCTAGAGCAGACAGCATAGCAAGTTGCATATATGAAATAGCATTTTCGAACTCCGCTATCGCAAAAATCTTTTCACCTTTCGTCTGACCTTTCGTATACTCGTAGTGCGTGGCAAAAATTTAGACATCAGCTCGTTCCCGCAACCCGCGTCGCGTCACGTCGTGACGAGGCATGGCGAGGTGGGCGGCGGAGGAGGAGCGCGCGTGGATGTCCCTCTTGTTCTCATGCTCATACATGTGGGGAAAGAACCTCCCTTATAAAGAGGTCCAACTCCCTCTAAACTAGCAATGTGGGACTAAACTTTAGTTCCACCTCTTGCCTTGCACGAATGGGCTGCGTGGGTCTCTAGGATTTATTAGGAATTTCTGAAACTGCTATTGGGCTGGCCCATAATAGACAAAATTCCAGCAAGGACGACGACGCCGCCCTTTGCCGTGAGCTGTGCGATCCTTGTCGAAGTTGTCCGGGAGAGAGGGCGTCGGAGAAGGGGCGTCCCGGCGAGAAGGGTGGCGTCGGAGAAGGAGGGTCACCGAGAGAAGGGGGCACGTCAGCCCACCAACGCCCTCCCCGCGTAGCCGCCGACGCGAGCCGCCATCGCCATCGTCCTGCGTGGTGGATTTCGGGATATTTTTTTCTGAGCAAAATTTCGGGCTGGGGGTAGGGGGGTTAGGAGGCACTGAACCGTGCGTGATTTCAGTTTGGGCCCGGGTCACGAAAAGTAAAAACGCTATAGCCAAACCGGTTCTTTTGCACCAGGGCTATATCTCGCTTACAGCAAGATGTATGCCCAGCTTGCTGAATGTTCCTAACGTATATGAAAAATGTACAACATACATTAAATAATAAGTACACATCAAAAACATATATTTAAAAAGTAATTTTGTATTTAAAAAATATTAAACATGTATATAAAAATGTTTCAGATGTATATACGGAAAATGTATATTATCTCTGCAAAATGGTTATTGCAATTAAAAAATGTTCGCCATATATTTGAAAATGTTGACCATGTATTAAAAAAAGTTGTATTTAAGAAAAAAAATGTACGTTGTCCATTTGAAAAATGTTCAATGTTTGTCAAAAATTATGTTTCACATGTACACTGAAAAAAGTACACATGTGTTGAAAAAAATTAAGTGATGAAAACCGACAAAGAAACAATGAAAACCAACGAAAGCCAAATAATAAACAAAGAAATGAAGAAAATAAAAAAATGATGAAAACCAATGCAAAAGAATGAAAACAGTGAAAACCAAAAAAAAAGCCAAAAAATGAAGAAGACCAAAAGGAAATAACCAAAAGAAAAAACAAAGAAAAAGAAAGAAAAGGAATAATACCCAGTGAAAACCGAGAAAAGAAACAAAGAAACCAAAGAATGTTTATGTGATTTTAGATGGGATGTGATTGAGCGAGACCCTTTACCTGCAATAGTACAGGTGTGTGTGTTTCACTTGTAAATCAATTATAAAACACCAGTATTACTGAGCATCACAGATGCCTAAGATGTTTGGTTCTGATAATATCTGGTAAATCAAAAACAGTCTAAACGGTTTTAGAAGTGCAATGTACTACGAGGTAGCAGGCCATGTACACATGGAATTCAAATTCGTTCCAGATGTCAGCATCTTATAAGCCTAGTATGAACTGCTACATCATACTCCCTCCGTTTCTAAATGTAAGTCTTTGGAGATAATTCACTATGGATCACATACGGAGCAAAATGAATGAATCTACCCTCTAAAATGCATCTATATACATCCGTATGCGGTCCATAATGAAATCTCTACAAAGACTTATATTTAGGAACGGAGGGAGTACACTGCATTGGTCTTGGCATTAGAACTTTATAAGAAATGCAGCGCAGCATATAGTTCGGTACAGGAAATCAACTTTCATATATGTCTTGGCATCACAACTTTCAGAAATACAATGGAAGGATACAGTTCGGTACAGCAAACCAAAGCAGGTGTGCAGCTGCGGTATAGCAGGTTGAGATCTCCCATTTTTTCAATCCAGCACATAATTCCCTATGAGAAGATTAATAATGAAAGGTAGGGAGAAGTGTCCCTTTTGCCAAGACACGCCAAAGGGCCTTTGCACCTTTAAACTGATACAAACAAAGATGCTTTACCCTTGTTTAGAAAGGATAGTTATTTGCATCACTTCATCTGTCAATCCTTTTAAAGTGATTGTAGTTTTTGTTTTCTTCGGTCTTGCTTTCACGGCGAAGAATTGGTGAACTATGTACTTTCATATATCAAAATGTCGTTGAATGAAATAAAAGAATCGTGTTTCGATGGCCAAAAATATATATACATAGGGCCACCAGCCGGTCGTGGCGGAAGAGATGTATCCGCGTGTTGAGTGCACGCCCAGCGCATTCAAGAAAACGCACGGACGCCGCCCCATTGCCCTATCCAAAGGGACAAAATTCGGACAAGGCGGACATTCATTTGGGGTCATGCGTTGGAATTGGCCTTGCATCAATTGAGTGAAGCACATACTATCAAACGGGAGAATACATCGATGCAAAAATGGGAAAAATTATCAACCAAGTTCATACAAGAGATTCATGAGGCAAACAGAGATCGTTTCCAAAGGACCAAACATCTTTATAGTATTTCATTCATTCACTGAGTGCTGGAAAGATAAAGAACCAAAATCTCCACAGACCAAAGTCACCCATCACACGAACACGGACGAACACCATCTCATTTCAACTACTGTATACTACGATATCGCTGTGCAAACGCACCTGAGTCCAACTGAACACGAAATTCGAGATGCAGACTAGTACCATAAGGAAACAAACATTCTGCAAAGAGGAACTAAGGGATTTACGCGCTATGTAGACTTCCGAACTTCAGGATCACGCCGCCGCCTGCGGCTGCGCCTATACCGCCATGAAATTGACCGGGTCATTGAGCAGCCTGTTGACAGCGATCCGAAGCTCATCCAGATCAGGGGAGTTCTTGGGTTCGTCGACCCTGTTGGCGAATGCGGTGATCTGCGCGGCGACCTCCACGCCACGGGCGCGGAAATCACCACCCACTGCATGGGCCGTGCCCACCAGGCTTGCGGCGTCGCGGCGGAGATGTTCCTTGGTGGGCTCGCTGTTCGGCTGTCCGCGGAGGCGGGGGATCGACCGAGAGAGAATGTTGGAGACGACCTTCTCCCTCCCGAGCTTCAGGTGGCGGAGACGCTCGATGTTGTAGATCAACATGCCCGGCGGCATGTTCACTGCAAGCAGCGCGTCGTAGAGGACGGCCGCATGGTGGGTTGACGGCACGCGCGCGACGCGGATGTGGCGGACTATCGGACCTCGCGCGATCAGCGCCCGGAGTGCAGTGACGGTGTTGACGATGTCCACGCCGCCGTCGTCTTCTTCGATGGGCTCGGGATCGGGCTCGGGGTCGTCTTCAGGGTCTTCGTCGTCGGACTCGTCGGACTCGTCTTCAGGGTCTTCGTCGTCGGACTCGTCGGGGTCGTACTCGGGATCTTCACGTCCAATCCTGGACCGACACGTATGACGATCCGGTCTGTTGTCCCAGATCTGTGTCCATTTTTAGCTGATCCGACGGCACGTATTGATCCTATATCCCGTGTGTTGTGCAAACCGACCTTTCTTCAGCTCAAACAATAATACTGTTAATAAATGAACCTGGTTCAGCTCAAAAAACAACACTAGTAATTACTCCCTCCGTTCCAAAATAGATGACCCAATTTTATACTAACTTTAGACAAAGTTGAATCAACTATTTTGAAACGGAGGGAATACTTATGACCCTTCTTTTTTTAGGGGCTTATGACCCTTCTTTAGCCTTGATTTCTCTGCTCACCAAAAAAAAATGGAAATACTAGCGGCCACACGTGTGGTAATCTGGCAACTCGCCCACACGCCTGGATCACTGTCCGGCTAAGTCTGCACGAATCTTGACGCACTAAGGCAGTTTTCGCGTGCCACGTAGGACGAGGCTGGTGGGTGGAGGTTTGGCAGTTCGCCCGCACGTTGGTTTCTCGCTCCGGGAGGTCGCGGTTGCGAGTGGGACGTGCGGTGGGACCGTCGTTGCGCCCGCATGCCGCGCACGACTGTATCTGTTGTCTTCCCCGTCTGCCCATCCCCCCCCATTCTCGTTGCAATTTCCTCCCACCCGCTCCATTTCTTCCCATTCCCCGCTACAGCAGCAGTTTCTATCAATAGGAGGAGCAGTCGAGAGGTGAAGGCAGCGGCGGCGGAAGAGTCGCGGGTATTCGCGGCCGTCGCTGGTGTTCACCGGACCGGAGCGTCGTCTCCGGAGCAGCCACCGCGAGTAGTTAAGGCTCTCGAAGCTTTCTAATGGTCGAACTTGTCTCCATTCCTCCCTGGCCGCATCCTGGTGGAATCTGGCTGATTCGCGATGCTCGAATGTCCCCGTCGGCGGGGGAGTCGCGTGTGTGCCATTTAGGCCGGCATTGCGTAGTTCTGTCGTCGTCGTGCTGGTAGTCAAGCCGGCGAGGCTCGCCCGTTCGGCAACTTTCTCTTTGTTTCTGAGAGATTAGATGCTTGCACATCTTGTGTGGTGGCGATTTCTACCGTGTTTTTGTTAGTTTTGATTGTCTCGTAGGCTATGATTATCATTGTTTTAGGGGCGATGTTGCAGTCGAACTTTAGGGACTGATAGTTGGGTATGAACCCTAGATCTAGATAGTTGCATTTTACATGTGTAGGATAATGGCAGTCCGGGCTTTGCTTGGAATTGCTTTAATTTGCTATTATGTTTTGTGCAGGCATGGCAATTTCAGTGCGATTATTTATCTGCAACTATCCTATTAGATGGCAACTAATTTTCTGAATCAACTCTGACGGTTGTCATGTCCTACGCAGGATAATGGCAGTTTGTGTGTTCCACATACTCAATTCGTTGCCACGCTGTCTTGTGATAACACGACATCTTGAATCTACTAGACGGCAACTCTTTTTTGTGAAGCCAATGTGTGAGTTGCCACATTATATTTTGTATAATATTAGTTGGGTGTTCCACTGCCATGCCTTAGTTGCCACATTGTTCACTCCTATCAGGGCAACTTGGAACTGCTAGTTGGCAACTCCTTTTTGTGAAGCCAATGTGACAGTTGCCAGATAATAAGTTGGATGATGGCAGTTGGGTGTTCCTCTGTGCTGCCTCAGTTGCCACATTGTTTTACTACTAACATGGCAACTTGATTATGCTAGATGGCAACTGCCATTTCTAAAGCAAACATGTCAGTTGCCATGTTTTTTCACTTGTTTTGGTGATCATTTTTCGCCTACTGTGCATGTTCACCAGATGGCAATTACCTCCTTTCACACACTGAGACTTTATTTGACATGCTTGTTTTTGCGCAAACATGGTAACGTAAATCCTTTTCAGTACATGGCAACTTCTGATTGAACCCAAAAAATTTCAGTTAGCTTGTTTATGCAGGCATCCACGTCTCTATTTTTGCTAATTTTCGTTCAGGGAGTTGGCAAACTACATATACGCAGCATGGCATTATTTTTGCATGCCTTTTTTCTCAAGTACTTTTTTTGTCAGCTTCTTCGTCTTGCTTAGTAGCATATGTCATGCATTTTTCAGATTGCAGGTGGCAACTCCCTCTTATGACACATCATATACATTTCTTTTTAGGGTAAACATGGCAGTTTTCATTTTGTTGTCAATGATATCTACTGCCTCATTTCTTCGTGCATGTCCTTCTACATATGTCGGCTGGGTTTTCATTTATACTAGCGTGTTTTTTGTTCTTACCGTAGCACAATGGATCGTGGTGACCAGAAAGACGATGATGACGACTTCATGGAGGTACCGGCACGGAATCATGCGACCGGTCGTACAAAAGACGACAAAGTGGTCTTTTTCCCAATCTATTTTATTGTGATACCGAGTTTACATTCATCCGTCAAAACTAATTTTTAGTTTTTTGAACATGGCAACAATGACCCTTTTGTGTTATGTAGAAGAAGAAATGTCTGTGCAAGAGGGCTTCGCAAGAATGCTTGACTACATTGACCAAGGGTTTCACTGATGATCAGAAGGGAGCTACCAGTGAGATGGGATTGCAGGCATTGATGGATGTTCGATGCATGAATCTAGTGAACCCTGTATGTGACTGGCTTGGTGAGATATACTATCCTGCGTCTAGGGAATTTGTCATTCCGGGACGTGAAAGAATCCCTTTGGACAAGGAATCTGTGTTCTGCACTTTGGGTGTCCCCCGTGGAGAAATCAAAGTTCCGTATGAGGTGAACAATAAGATCGAGAAAGTTTTGTTCCCCCGTTTGTTTCCTGGAATGGCATCCATGCCTAATACGACTGTGCTGGCAACTTCGCTGGAGGGCACGACAACCCATGGTGAGGTATTTAAGATGAAGTTGTTGATGCACCTGATCTCGTCTGTCTTTGCGCCTACCACGTCGTTGCGCCCAAGCAACAAGTGCTTCCCTATCCTGGTGAATGCTCTCTCTATTCTTCTTCCCACAATCTTTTGTTTTGGATGTCATGTAGAAGCTAGTCTCTGCCAGTTTGTTGTTGTTATTGACTGTCGATGTGGCATCTTTTGTCCTGAATTCCTTTTGTGCAGGCGAAACTAAAATATGGTAAATACATGAATTGGTGCGAATTCATTGCCGACTTTCGGCATGTTGCATTCTCAAATAAGATGTACCAGAAGGGCTATCGGCTGCACCTTATGGTATTTTTCTTGTTGTTTTACAAATGCTCTTACCACGGTTCATTATTTCCTCAAAGACTTTTATAGTTGTTCATAAGTGGCAGCAATTTGTTTTGCATGTGGCATCTCTGTTCGGCCATACTGTGTCAACCCTATGTTGATAGAGCTTTAAATGATTTTTTGCTTTTTTGAGGGCAACCATAGTTGATCATATACGACAACTTTCATTTTTTTGGTGCTTTTTGCATGTCAAAGTGAAGATGTTGATACATGGCAGCTGTAGTTGACGCCTACATGGAAATTATAGTTTTCTACAACATAGATAGCGTTCACTTGATCTATTTTTCATTTGTTTTAATTACTGATACATGGCAAACATACGTCCACGCCCATGGCAAATCTTTCTTTTATTTTTTAACTTGTGACTCAAGGGAGAGTGTATTGCCAACGACATTTAAACTGTAGTCATATTCCTTTTCTTTTTCCCCGCATTTTTATCTGTTTTCCTTTTTTGCACAACACTGATCAGTGACATATTCTGATTTACTTACTCGCTTTATTATGTAAAACAACTCATGTACGTCGATCGTCTTGATTTGTCCATTGTCGACTTCACTGAGATAGGAGGTCAGCTGCCTCCACATAAGTTTGCTGTCTCTGCCTGGAGTTATGATGTTGTCAAGGCTGTGCTTGCCGCAGACAGAATATCTGATACAAAATATGGGAAATTGCAGGTTAGTTTTGTCTCCTTTCTTGCACCGCTTTCTGGAAGTTCACTGTTGGAAATAGTATGAAAAAACAAAACTGATCCATATTGGTTGTTCATAGTTTTTCTTTTTAAGGAGAGGATTATATAGCGTATACAACATGGCAAACACGTTTGGTTATGTGTGGCAAATGCACAGTATTTTAATTGGCATCCATATTATAATTTGTGCATTCAACTTTGTCTGTGCATTCCATTGGACCACCTCACCGCTTTCATTATGTCTAACAACTCATAAAGAACTTGGCAACCATGGTTATCTCCACATGGCAACTTTGCCGTTCCCGTTGATTTCTTTTTCCTTGCAATCCATGACCATAGTCATTGCTTCTTATTTTGACCTTTTTTCTTTTTGCTATTTTTTCAGCTGATGGTCAAGCATGCCATAGACTACAGTGTGTTTGGTGGGCCACATAATTTCAGCAAGTGGATGGATGTGCATTTAGCTCCATCTTGTCCCGTTGAGGTAATGAAGCATGTTTTTTATTGTTTGAATGATGTTTTCTTGCATTTGACCACTCTTTACTATTTTTTGCCTTCTTTTTCTTATGCATGTTCTAATGTGTTCGGAACTTGTTACTTTCTGTTTTCTGATCAGGTCAGGGCACTTGTGAGCACCTAGTCGGGGAGTTTGCTTCCGGCATGACCAGCTTGCTTGGAAAGTTGGTCGAGGGTTGGACAACATTGAATGGTTCTGACAGCGACGTGGTTGCGAGGCAGTTCACATCCTTTCTCGGAGAACGGACACATTGTCCAACTAGCTGCCGTGGCCGGTACGACTATAATAGCTCTCTGGAGCTCCCTGACATGCAAGAGGAGCTAGTCGGGGATGGTTTTGGTAGCGTGGATGCTGGTATCGACAAGGATGTTGACAATGACATGGAGAATGTGCGACATGACACTGGAGATGACGATCATCAGGAAGTTCATGTAGGAGGTAACAACGATAAGGCTGCATCGAATGTTCCTCCACTAGAGGGAGGCATTGCTCCAACTGTTGTGAAAGACATGGGGGATCCTCTCTCAAATAGGGGTAGGCCTCCAGAGGATGCTGCCCAGGGCTCTGCTGGCAAGAGGCGTAGGATCGATCCCGTCGCTGCTAGGAGGAGGTCTGGTGTTTCATTATTGTTTTATTTGTTCTTCCTTTTTAACAACACGGCTTTTTCCTTGCTACGTACGCCACGATTTTTTTGTCTCACACTTGGTTTTTGCATTTTTTGCTCTTTTTTTTGCCATTTTTTATGTGCGGTGAGGTGACAGCTGGTGGACGGTCAGTTAAACAGAAACAAGCACGCATGCCAACCCGCGTTTCTGCCTGGCTGAACAAGGGGGCACCCACTTCTGGTGACACCACTTCCACTCGGCCGTATCCTCGCACATTGATGTCCAACACCGGGGATCTTGTTGTGTTGGAAGACTTGAGGAAAACAAGCAAGACGTGGCTTCTCCCTTTGTAGTTATCTTTTTTTGTGATTGAGCTATCTTCATTGTGTCGCTTTATGGAAATGCATTCTCTTTGAAATTTTTCATGGCAATTGCAGCATGTTGAGCTTGACAAGTTATCATAGTCCTAACGCTAAATTTGTTTGATGCTTTCCTAAATAATATGCAGCTTTTATTGCACTCACCTTGGCAACTCTTGTCTGCCCCTCATGGCAACTGCTAAAGTTGCCACATGGCAACTCTTATCTGTCACACGTGGCAACTGTTGGGGAATGGAAAATTTCAAAAAAAATTCCTAAGCACACGCAAGATCATGGTGATGACATAGCAAGAAGAGGGGAGAGTGTTGTCCACATACCCTCGTAGACCGTAAGCGGAAGCGTTATGACAACGCGGTTGATGTAGTCGTACGTCTTCACGATCCGACCGATCCAAGTACCGAACGTACGGCACCTCCTAGTTCAGCACACGTTCAGCTCGATGACGATCCCCGGGCTCCGATCCAGCAAAGCTTCGGGGATGAGTTCCGTCAGCACAATGGCGTGGTGACGATGATGATGCTCTACCGGCGCAGGGCTTCGCCTAAACTCCGCGACGATATGACCGAGGTGGAATATGGTGGAGGGGGGCACTGCACACGGCTAAGGAACGATCCGTAGATCAACTTGTGTGTTCTAGGGTGCCCCCCGCCCCCGTATATAAAGGAGCCAGGGGGAGGAGGCGACCGGCCAAGGAGGGCGCGCCAAGGGGGAGTCCTACTCCCACCGGGAGTAGGACTCCCTTCTTTCCTAGTTGGAGTAGGAGAAGGGGGAAGGAGGAGGAAGAGGGGAAGGAAGGGGGGCGCCGCCCCCCTCTCCTTGTCCTATTCGGACTAGGGAGGGGAGGGGGCGTGGCCCACCTCTTGCCTCCTCTCCTCTTCTCCCTTATGGCCCATGAAGGCCCAATAACCCCCGGGAGGGTTCCGGTAACCCCACGGTACTCCGGTAAAATGCCGATTTCACCCGGAACATTTCCGATGTCCAAACATAGGCTTCCAATATATCAATCTTTATGTCTCGACCATTTCGAGACTCCTCGTCATGTTCGTGATCACATCCGGGACCCCGAAAAAACTTCGGTACATCAAAACTTATAAACTCATAATAAAACTGTCATCGTAACGTTAAGCGTGCGGACCCTACGGGTTCGAGAACTATGTAGACATGACCTAGAACTATTCTCGGTCAATAACCAATAGCGGAACCTGGATGCCCATATTGGTTTGTACCTATTCTACGAATATCTTTATCGGTCAAACCGCATAACAACATACGTTGTTCCCTTTGTCATCGGCATGTTACTTGCCCGAGATTCGATCGTCGGTATCCAATACCTAGTTCAATCTCGTTACCGGCAAGTCTCTTTACTCGTTACGTAATGCATCATTCCGTAACTAACTCATTAGCTACATTGCTTGCAAGGCTTATAGTGATGTGCATTACCGAGAGGGCCCAGAGATACCTCTCCGACAATCGGAGTGACAAAACCTAATCTCGAAATATGCCAACCCAACATGTACGTTCGGAGACACCTGTAGTACTCCTTTATAATCACCCAATTACGTTGTGACGTTTGGTAGCACCCAAAGTGTTCCTCCGGTAAACGGGAGTTGCATAATCTCATAGTTACAGGAACATGTATAAGTCATGAAGAAAGCAATAGCAATATACTAAACGATCAAGTTCTAGGCTAACGGAATGGGTCATGTCAATCACATCATTCTCCTAATGATGTGATCCCATTAATCAAATGACAACACATGTCTATGGTTAGGAAACATAACCATCTTTGATTAATAAGCTAGTCAAGTAGAGGCATACTAGTGACATTGTGTTTGTCTATGTATTCACACATGTATTATGTTTCTGGTTAATACAATTCTAGCATGAATAATAAACATTTATCATGATATGAGGAAATAAATAATAACTTTATTATTGCCTCTAGGGCATATTTCCTTCAGTCTCCCACTTGCACTAGAGTCAATAATCTAGATTACATAGTAATGATTCTAACACCCATGGAGTCTTGGTGTTGATCATGTTTACCTCATGAGAGAGGCTTAGTCAACGGGTTTGCAACATTCAGATCCGTATGTATCTTGCAAATTTCTATGTCTCCCACTTGGACTTGGTCCCGGATGGAATTGAAGTGTCTCTTGATGTGCTTGGTCCTCTTGTGAAATCTGGATTCCTTTGCCAAGGCAATTGCACCAGTATTGTCACAGAAGATCTTCATTGGTCCCGATGCACTAGGTATGACACCTAGATCGGAAATGAACTCCTTCATCCAGACTCCTTCATTTGCTGCTTCCGAAGTAGCTATGTACTCCGCTTCACATGTAGATCCCGCCACGACGCTTTGTTTAGAACTGCACCAACTTACATCTCCACTGTTTAATAAAAATACGTATCCGGTTTGCGATTTAGAATCGTCCGGATCAGTGTCAAAGCTTGCATCAACGTAACCATTTATGACTAGCTCTTTGTCACCTCCATATACGAGAAACATATCCTTAGTCCTTTTCAGGTATTTCAGGATGTTCTTGACCGCTGTCCAGTGATCCACTCCTGGATTACTTTGGTACCTTCCTGCCAAGCTTATTGCTAAGCATACGTTAGGTCTGGTACATAGCATTGCATACATGATAGAGCCTATGGCTGAAGCATAGGGAACATCTTTCATTTTCTCTCTATCTTCTGCTGTGGTCGGGCATTGAGTTTGACTCAACTTCACACCTTGAAGCACGGGCAAGAACCCTTTCTTTGCCTGATCCATTTTGAACTTTTTCAAAATTTTATCAAGGTATGTGCTTTGTGAAAGTCCTATTAAGCGTCCCGATCTATCTCTATAAATCTTGATGCCCAATATGTAAGCAGCTTCACCGAGGTCTTTCATTGAAAAACTTTTATTCAAGTATCCCTTTATGCTATCCACAAATTCTATATCATTTCCAATTAATAATATGTCATCTACATATAATATCAGAAATGCTACAAAGCTCCCACTCACTTTCTTGTAAATACAGGCTTCTCCAAAAGTCTGTATAAAACCATATGCTTTGATCACACTATCAAAGCGTTTATTCCAATTCCGAGATGCTTGCACCAGTCCATAAATGGATCGTTGGAGCTTGCACACTTTGTTAGCACCTTTTGGATCAACAAAACCTTCTGGCTGCATCATATACAACTCTTCTTCCAGAAATCCATTCAAGAATGCAGTTTTGACATCCATTTGCCAAATTTCATAATCATGAAATGCAGCAATAGCTAACATGATCCAGACAGACTTAAGCATCGCTATGGGTGAGAAAGTCTCATCGTAGTCAACCCCTTGAACTTGTCGAAAACCTTTCGCAACAAGTCGAGCTTTATAGACAGTTACATTACCATCAGCGTCAGTCTTCTTCTTAAAGATCCATTTATTCTTAATGGCTTGCCGATCATTGGGCAAGTCAACCAAAGTCCATACTTTGTTCTCATACATGGATCCCATCTCAGATTTCATGGCCTCTAGCCATTTTGCGGAATCTGGGCTCATCAACGCTTCCTCATAGTTCGTAGGTTCATCATGGTCAAGTAACATGACTTCCAGAATAGGATTACCGTACCACTCTAGTGCGGATCTTACTCTGGTAGACCTACGAGGTTCAGTAGAAACTTGATCTGAAGTTTCATGATCAATATCGTTAGCTTCCTCACTGATTGGTGTAGTTGTCACAGGAACCGGTTATTGTGATGAACTACTTTCCAATAAGGGAGCAGGTACAGTTACCTCATCAAGTTCTACTTTCCTCCCACTCACTTCTTTCGAGAGAAACTCCTTCTCTAGAAAGGATCCGATTTTAGCAACGAAAATCTTGCCCTCAGATCTGTGATAGAAGGTGTACCCAATAGTCTCTTTTGGGTATCCTATGAAGACACATTTCTCCGATTTGGGTTCGAGCTTATCTGGTTGAAGTTTCTTCACATAAGCATCGCAGCCCCAAACTTTAAGAAACGACAACTTTGGTTTCTTGCCAAACCACAGTTCATAAGGCGTCGTCTCAATGGATTTTGATGGTGCCCTATTAACGTGAATGCGGCCGTCTCTAAAGCATAACCCCAAAACGATAGCGGTAAATCAGTAAGAGACATCATAGATCGCACCATATCTAGTAAAGTACGATTACGACGTTCGGACACACCATTTCGTTGTGGTGTTCCGGGTGGCGTGAGTTGCGAAACTATTCCGCATTGTTTCAAGTGTAGACCAAACTCGTAACTCAAATATTCTCCTCCACGATCAGATCGTAGAAATTTATTTTCTTGTTACGATGATTTTCCACTTCACTCTGAATTCTTGAACTTTTCAAATGTTTCAGACTTGTGTTTCATTAAGTAGATATACCCATATCTGCTCAAATCATCTGTGAAGGTGAGAAAATAACGATACCCGCCGCGAGCCTCAACATTCATTGGACCACAAACATCAGTATGTATGATTTCCAACAAATCAGTTGCTCGCTCCATAGTTCCGGAGAACGGCGTTTTAGTCATCTTGCCCATGAGGCACGGTTCGCAAGTACCAAGTGATTCATAATCAAGTGATTCCAAAAGCCCATCAGTATGGAGTTTCTTCATGCGCTTTACACCGATATGACCTAAACGGCAGTGCCACAAATAAGTTGCACTATCATTATCAACTCTGCATCGTTTGGTTTCAACACTATGAATATGTGTATCACTACTATCGAGATTCAATAAAAATAGACCACTCTTCAAGGGTGCATGACCATAAAAGATATTACTCATATAAATAGAACAACCATTATTCTCTGATTTAAATGAATAACCGTCTCGCATCAAACAAGATCCAGATATAATGTTCATGCTCAACGCTGGCACCAAATAACAATTATTTAGGTCTAAAACTAATCCTGATGGTAGATGTAGAGGTAGCGTGCCGACCGCGATCACATCGACTTTGGAACCATTTCCCACGCGCATCGTCACCTCGTCCTTAGCCAATCTTCGGTTAATCCGTAGTCCATGTTTCGAGTTGCAAATATTAGCAACAGAACCAATATCAAATACCCAGGTACTACTACGATCATTAGTAAGGTACACATCAATAACATGTATATCACATATACCTTTGTTCACTTTGCCATCCTTCTTATCCGCCAAATACTTGGGGCAGTTCCGCTTCCAGTGTCCAGTCTGCTTGCAGTAGAAACACTCAGTCTCAGGCTTAGGTCCAGACTTGGGTTTCTTCTCTTGAGCAGCAACTTGTTTGCTGTTCTTCTTGAAGTTCCCCCTCTTCTTCCCTTTGCCCTTTTTCTTGAAACTAGTGGTCTTGTTAACCATGAACACTTGATGCTCCTTCTTGATTTCTACCTCCGCGGCTTTTAGCATTGCGAAGAGCTCGGGAATAGTCTTGTCCATCCCTTGCATATTATAGTTCATCACGAAGCTCTTGTAGCTTGGTGGCAGTGATTGAAGAATTCTGTCAATGACACTATCATCAGGAAGATTAACTCCCAGTTGAATCAAGTGATTATTATACCCAGACATTTTGAGTATGTGTTTACTGATAGAACTATTCTCCTCCATCTTGCAGCTATAGAACTTATTGGAGACTTCATATCTCTCAATCCGGGCATTTGCTTGAAATATTAACTTCAACTCCTGGAACATCTCATATGCTCCATGACGTTCAAAACGTCGTTGAAGACCCGGCTCTAAGCCGTAAAGCATGGCACACTGAACTATCAAGTACTCATCAGCTTTGCTCTGCCGGACATTCTTAATGTCGTCAGTTGCATCAGCAGCAGGCCTGGCACCCAGCGGTGCTTCCAGGACGTAATTCTTCTGTGCAGCAATGAGGATAATCCTCAGGTTACGGACCCAGTCCGTGTAATTGCTACCATCATCTTTCAACTTTGCTTTCTCAAGGAACGCATTAAAATTCAACGGAACAACATCACGAGCCATCTATCTACAACAAACATAGACAAGCAAAATACTATCAGGTACTAAGTTCATGATAAATTTAAGTTCAATTAATCATATTACTTAAGAACTCCCACTTAGACAGACATCTCTCTAGTCATCTAAGTGATCACATGATCCAAATCAACTAAACCATGTCCGATCATCACATGAGATGGAGTAGTTTCAATGGTGAACATCACTATGTTGATCATATCTACTATATGATTCACGTTCGACCTTTCGGTCTCCATGTTCCAAGGCCATATCTGTATATGCTAGGCTCGTCAAGTTTAACCCGAGTATTCCGCGTGTGCAAATGTTTTGCACCCGTTGTATTTGAACATAGAGCCTATCACACCCGATCATCACATTGTGTCTCAGCACGAAGAAGTTTCGCAACGGTGCATACTCAGGGAGAACACTTATTGATAATTAGTGAGAGATCATCTTAAAATGCTACTGTCAATCAAAGCAAGATAAGATGCATAAAGGATAAACATCACATGCAATCAATATAAGTGATATGATATGGCCATCATCATCTTGTGCTTGTGATCTCCATCTGCGAAGCACCGTCGTGATCACCATCGTCACCGGCGCGACACCTTGATCTCCATCGTAGCATCATTGTCGTTACGCCATCTATTGCTTCTACGACTATCGCTACTGCTTAGTGATAAAGTAAAGCAATTACAGGGCATTTGCATTTCATACAAGAAAGCGACAACCATATGGCTCCTGCCAGTTGCTGATAACTTCGGTTACAAAACATGATCATCTCATACAATAAAATATAGCATCACGTCTTGACCATATCACATCACAACATGCCCTGCAAAAACAAGTTAGACGTCCTCTACTTTGTTGTTGTAAATTTTACGTGGCTGCTACGGGCTTAGCAAGAACCGTTCTTACCTACGCATCAAAACCACAACGATAGTTCGTCAAGTTAGTGCTGTTTTAACCTTCGCAAGGACCGGGCGTAGACACACTCGATTCAGCTAAAGTGAGAGAGACAGACACCCGCCAGCCACCTTTAAGCACGAGTGCTCGTAACGGTGAAACCAGTCTCGCGTAAGCGTACGCGTAATGTCGGTCCGGGCCGCTTCATCTCACAATACCGCCGAACCAAAGTATGACATGCTAGTAAGCAGTATGACTTGTATCGCCCACAAATCACTTGTGTTCTACTCGTGCATATGACATCTACGCATAAAACCAGGCTCGGATGCCACTGTTGGGGAACGGAGTAATTTTAAAAAAATTTCCTACGCACACACACGATCATGGTGATGACATAGCAACGAGAGGGGAGAGTGTTGTCCATGTACCCTCGTAGACCGTAAGCGGAAGCGTTATGACAACGCGGTTGATGTAGTCGTACGTCTTCACGATCCGACCGACCCAAGTACCGAACGTACGGCACCTCCGAGTTCAGCACACGTTCAGCTCGATGACGATCCCTGGGCTCCGATCCAGCAAAGCTTCGGGGATGAGTTCCGTCAGCACGATGGCGTGGTGACGATGATGATGCTCTACCGGCACAGGGCTTCGCCTAAACTCCACGACGATATGACCGAGGTGGAATATGGTGGAGGGGGGCACCGCACACGGCTAAGGAACGATCCGTAGATCAACTTGTGTGTTCTAGGGTGCCCCCCCGCCCCCGTATATAAAGGAGCCAGGGGGGAGGTGGCGGCCGGCCAAGGAGGACGCGCCAAGGGGGAGTCCTACTCCCACCGGGTGTAGGACTCCCTTCTTTCCTAGTTGGAGTAGGAGAAGGGGGAAGGAGGAGGAAGAGGGGAAGGAAGGGGGGGGGGCGCCGCCCCCCTCTCCTTGTCCTATTCGGACTAGGGAGGGGAGGGGGCGCGGCCCACCTCTTGCCTCCTCTCCTCTTCTCCCTTATGGCCCATGAAGGCCCAATACCCCCGGGAGGGTTCCAGTAACCCCACGGTACTCCGGTAAAATGCCGATTTCACCCGGAACACTTCCGATGTCCAAACATAGGCTTCCAATATATCAATCTTTATGTCTCGACCATTTCGAGACTCCTCGTCATGTTCGTGATCACATCCGGGACCCCGAACAAACTTCGGTACATCAAAACTTATAAACTCATAATAAAACTACCATCGTAACGTTAAGTGTGCGGACCCTACGGGTTCGAGAACTATGTAGACATGACCTAGAACTATTCTCGGTCAATAACCAATAGCGGAACCTGGATGCCCATATTGGTTCCTACATATTCTACGAAGATCTTTATCGGTCAAACCGCATAACAACATACGTTGTTCCCTTTGTCATCGGTATGTTACTTGCCCGAGATTCGATCGTCGGTATCCAATACCTAGTTCAATCTCGTTACTGGCAAGTCTCTTTACTCGTTACGTAATGCATCATTCCATAACTAACTCATTAGCTACATTGCTTGCAAGGCTTATAGTGATGTGCATTACCTAGAGGGCCCAGAGATACCTCTCCGACAATCGGAGTGACAAAACCTAATCTCGAAATATGCCAACCCAACATGTACCTTCGGAGACACCTGTAGTATTCCTTTATAATCACCCAGTTACGTTGTGACGTTCGGTAGCACCCAAAGTGTTCCTCCGGTAAACGGGAGTTGCATAATCTCATAGTTACAGGAACATGTATAAGTCATGAAGAAAGCAATAGCAATATACTAAACGATCAAGTGCTAGGCTAACGGAATGGGTCATGTCAATCACATCATTCTCTTAATGATGTGATCCCATTAATCAAATGACAACACATGTCTATGGTTAGGAAACATAACCATCTTTGATTAATAAGCTAGTCAAGTAGAGGCATACTGCTGACGTTGTGTTTGTCTATGTATTCACACATGTATTATGTTTACGGTGAATACAATTCTAGCATGAATAATAAACATTTATCATGATATGAGGAAATAAATAATAACTTTATTATTGCCTCTAGGGCATATTTCCTTCAGCAACTGCTAACTTTGAACTAACTCTTGTTTCTTCGACATGGCAACTACTTACTCGACCACATGGTAACTCTTGTCTCCGTCCAATGACAAGTGGTAGCTTTTACTCACGGCAACCGCTTGTACATCATTCGTGTTAATCTCTACTTTGTTTTCATATGGCAACCCTGGCATGTCACGCATGTCATTCTATGATAACTACCATGGAAATTACTTGTACCTGCCGCTCATAGTTTTTCTCTTCATGTGTGATGACCCACAAGTATAGGGGATCTATCGTAGTCCTTTCGATAAGTAAGAGTGTCGAACCCAACGAGGAGCAGAAGGAAATGATAAGCGGTTTTCAGCAAGGTATTCTCTGCAAGTACTGAAATAAATGCTAACAGATAGTTTTGTGATAGGATAAATTGTAACGAGTAACGAGTAACAAAAGTAAATAAAGTGTAGCAAGGTGGCCCAATCCTTTTTGTAGCAAAGGACAAGCCTGGAAAAATTCTTATAATAGGAAAAGCGCTCCCGAGGACACATGGGAATATCGTCAAGCTAGTTTTCATCACGCTCATATGATTCGTGTTCGATACTTTGATAATTTGATATGTGGGTGGACCGGTGCTTGGGTGCTGTTCTTACTTGAACAAGCATCCCACCTATGATTAACCTCTATTGCAAGCATCCGCAACTACAACAAAAGTATTAAGGTAAACCTAACCATAGCATGAAACATATGGATCCAAATCAGCCCCTTACGAAGCAACGCATAAACTAGGGTTTAAGCTTCTGTCACTCTAGCAACCCATCAACTACTTATTACTTCCCAATGCCTTCCTCTAGGCCCAAATAATGGTGAAGTGTTATGTAGTCGACGTTCACATAACACCACTAGAGGTTAGACAACATACATCTCATCAAAATATCAAACGAATACCAAATTCACATGACTACTAATAGCAAGACTTCTCCCTTGTCCTCAGGAACAAACATAATTACTCACAAAGCATATTCATGTTCATAATCAGAGGGGTAATAATGTGCATAAAGGATCTGAACATATGATCTTCCACCAAATAAACCAACTAGCATCAACTACAAGGAGTAATCAACACTACTAGCAACCTACTAGCACCAATCCCGGACTTAGAGACAAGAATTGGATACAAGAGATGAACTAGGGTTTGGAGATGAGATGGTGCTGGTGAAGATGTTGATGGAGATTGCCCTCTCCCGATGAGAGGAGCGTTGGTGATGACGATGGTGATGATTTCCCCCTCCCGGAGGGAAGCATCCCCGGCAGAATAGCTCTGTCGGAGCCCTAGATTGGTTCCGCCAAGGTTCCGCCTCATGGCGGCAGAGTCTCGTCCCGAAAGGTTCTCTTCTATTTTTTCTCATCGAAAGACTTCATATGGAAGAAGATGGGCGTCGGAGAGCCACTAGGGGGCCCACGAGGTAGGAGGGCGCGCCCAGGGGGGCGCCCCCACCCTCATGAGCAAGGTGTGGGCCCCCTGGCCTTCATGTTTGGTGACGATTTTTCTTTATTTATTTTAAGGTATTCTGTGGAGTTTCAGGAATTTTGGAGTTGCGCAGAATAGTCCTTCAATATTTGCTCCTTTTCCAGCCCAGAATTCCAGCTGCCGGCATTCTCCCTCTTCATGTAAACCTTGTAAAATAAGAGAGAATAGCCATAAGTATTGTGACATAACGTGAAATAACAGCCCATAGTGCAATAAATATTGACATAAAAGCATGATGCAAAATGGACATATCAACTCCCCCTAAGCTTAGACCTCGCTTGTCCTCAAGCGAAAAGCCGATAACAATAAATATGTCCTCATGTTTAGAGGTAGAGGCGTCGATAAAAATAAAATACGGACATGAAGGCATCATGATTATTTCATAACAGCAACATATATAGATTTTGTCATATGATTACTCATGTTCAAGTGATGATCTTCTCGCAAAGCCAAAATATGAATAAGAAACCTTATTGGGCACCAACAATTATAATCTCAGTCATTGAAGCAATTGCAATTTATCATAACATCGGAAAGAGTCTATGTCAGAGCTTAAAAGCAAGTCCACATACTCAACTATCACTTAGTCCTTCATAATTGCTAACACTCACGCGATACTTGTGGTTACGGAGTTTTAATTGGACATAGAGAAAGATAGGGGCTTATAGTTTTTGCCCCACAACCTTTTACCTCAAGGGTAATGTCGACAATAATAATTCACGCTCCCCCACATCCAATTAGATATATATATATCATGTTCTTTCCAACATGCTGAGCTTGCCAAAGGATAAAATGAAAAAGGAAGGGTGAAGATCACCGTGACTCTTGCATAAGGTAGAGGATAATAATAAAAGATAGGCCCTTCGCAGAGGGAAGCAGAGGTTGTCATGCGCGTTTAGGGTTGATGCACAAAATCTTAATGCAAAAGAACATCACTTTATATTGCCCCCTGTATGTGAACCTTTATTATGCAGTCCGTCGCTTTTATTGCGTCCACAACAAGTTCGTACAAAGTTTATTTTCTCCGCACTAATAAGTCATGCATATTTAGAGAGCAATTTTTATTGCTTGCACCGATGACAACTTACTTGAAGGGTCTTACTCAATCCATAGGTAGATATGGTGTACTCTCATGGCAAAACTGGTTTTAAGGGTATTTGGAAGCACAAGTAGTATTTCTACTTAGTGCTGAGAATTGGCTAGCATGAGGGGGAAAGGCAAGCTCAACACGGTAGAGGAATCATGACAACATACTTTATCTCAGATATAAGAAAACATAACTCATTATGTTGTCTTCCTTGTCCAACCTCAACTCTTTAGCATGTCATATTTTAATGAGTGCTCCCAATCATAAAAGATGTCAATGATAATATATCTATATGTGAAACCTCTCTTTCCTTATTACTTCCTATTAATTGCAACGATGACCAAAGCTATATTTGCCAACTCCCAACAACTTTTAATCATCATACTTTTTCTATGTGGAGTCATTACTTTCAATAAGATCAATATGAACTCTTTGATTCTTTCTATTCTTTTTCTTCTAATCACCCAAGATCATGGCAAAATACTCAAGCCCTTGACTCAACACTAATCTTTATTATATAGCTCACGGACTCGATTACAAAGAAGGATCATAAAGCAAAACTCAAAACTAGATCATGCCATGACTTTATTCTACTAAATCAAGATACTACTAATAGGATCGAACTAAGAAAAACGGTAAAGATAGGAGTTGTGATGGTGATACGATACCAGGGCACCTCCCCCAAGCTTGGCAGTTGCCAAGGGGAGTGCCCATACCCATGTGATTATGTCTCCTTTCTTGTTGTTGGCGGTGAAGGTGTTGATGATGATGCAAGCTTGTCGTCCACCTTCCATGGCATAGGCTCACCATCATAGAAGGATGATCGAGTCTCCGGAATCCTCAAATCTGCAGCCAAACTCATCCTTTTGAATCTATATTCATACTCACAGTTTTGGTTTTGCAGATCATAGATTTGGGCTTGGAGGTGCTCGATCTTCTCATGTAGCTTATAGATGGCTTCCTCGGTCTTCTTGGCATCCGGCTCATAGTTGTTGGTGAACTCCGCGAGCATCTTGGGGGTAGCGTTGATTCCACGCTCCACCATCCCTGGCACTTGAAAACTTGTTGCTCCATTGCTTTGAGCCTCAACTCCACGCTTCTAGTTCCCTTTGGTCCCTCCACATCGCGGATGTGCAACAACCCATCACGCATCTCAATGGTTTGGGGGTGTCGCAGCACCTCTGCGAGGTAAGGGTTGATAACCTTCTCGAAGAACTTGTCCTTGGAAGCACTTGGGGTCGTCATGATGATCTAGCCCTGTCAGAAAAACAGCTCGAAACAAGAACATGGGAGATTTGCGTGATACGAGAGTCAAAACCTTCGGGAGTATATATAATGAATTTTTACCGACCAAAATACATATCGTGCAAGGAAACGGAGTCCGGAGGGCACACGAGGTGCTCACGAGGTAGGGGGGGCACCCAGGGGGGTAGGGTGCTCCCTCCACCCTCGTGGAGGCCTCGTGTCCTCCCCGGACTTTTACTTATTTTTCTATTTTTCTAAATATTCCAAAACGGAGAAATATTGCCTTTAAAATTGTTTTGGAGTCGGTTTACTTACCGTACCACATACCTATTCCTTTTCGGAGTCTGGAACATTCTGGAAAATGTCCCTTATGTATTCCTCCGGGGTTACAATTTCAATAATATTAGTTTTAACATTTATGCGATTACCTGAAATATAGTGTTTGATCCTTTGACCGTTTACCACCTTCGGATTTGTGCCTGCGAAGTTGTTGATTTTTATGGCACCGGAACGATAGACCTCCTCGATAACGTAGGGAACTTCTCATTTGGAGAGAAGTTTTCCTGCAAAAAATCTTAAACGAGAGTTGTATAGCAATACATAATCACCTACATTAAACTCACGTTTTTGTATCCTTTTGTCATGCCACCTTTTAACTTTTTCTTTAAACAACTTGGCATTTTCATAAGCTTGGGTTCTCCATTCATCAAGTGAGCTAATATCGAATAACCTCTTCTCACCGGCAAGTTTGAAATCATAGTTGAGCTCTTTAATAGCCCAGTATGCCTTATGTTCTAATTCGAGAGGTAAGTGACATGCTTTTCCATAAACCATTTTATACGGATACATACCCATAGGATTTTTGTAAGCAGTTCTATAGGCCCATAATGCATCATTCAGTTTCTTGGACCAATTCTTTCTAGACCTATTGACAGTCTTTTGCAAAATTAATTTGAGCTCTCTATTGCTCAATTCTACCTGACCACTAGACTGCGGGTGATATGGAGATGCAATTCTATGATTAACATCGTATTTAGCAAGCATCTTACGGAAAGCACCATGAATAAAGTGTGAACCACCATCAGTCATTAAGTATCTAGGGACTCCAAACCTCGGAAAAATAACTTCCTTAAGCATTTTAATAGAAGTGTTATGATCAGCACTACTAGTTGGAATAGCTTCTACCCACTTAGTAACGTAATCAACAACAACTAAAATATGAGTGTAACCATTAGAGGCAGGAAAAGGTCCCATATAATCAAAGCCCCAAACATCAAATGGCTCAATAACAAGTGAATAATTCATAGGCATTTCTTGACGTCTACTAATATTACCAATTCTTTGACATTCATCGCAAGATAAAACAAACTTACGGGCATCCTTGAAGAGAGTAGGCCAATAAAAACCGGATTGCAATACCTTATGTGCAGTTCTATCTCCAGCGTGATGTCCTCCATAAGCCTCGGAGTGACACTTGCATAGGATCTGTTCCTGTTCATGCTCAGCTACACAACGTCTAATAACACCATCTACTCCTTCTTTATAAAGATGTGGGTCATCCCAAAAGTAATGTCGCAAGTCATAGAAAAACTTTTTCTTTTGTTGGTATGTGAAGCTAGGTGGTATAAATTTAGCAACAATATAATTAGCATAATCAGCATACCATGGAGTGCTACGAGAAGTACTTATGACATTCAATTGTTCATCAGGAAAGCTATCATCAATATGTAGTGGGTCATCAAGAACATTCTCTAACCTAGATAAATTGTCTGCAACGGGGTTCTCAGCTCCTTTTCTATCAACAATATGCAAATCAAATTCTTGGAGCAAGAGAACCCATCTAATAAGTCTAGGTTTTGCATCTTTCTTTTCCATAAGATATTTAATAGCAGCATGATCTGTGTGAATAGTTACTCTAGAATCAACAATATAGGGTCTGAATTTATCACAAGCAAATACAACCGCTAAAAGTTCCTTTTCGGTAGTAGCATAATTTCTTTGAGCATTGTCTAGAGTCTTACTAGCATAATGGATAACATTCAATTTCTTATCAACTCTTTGCCCTAGAACAGCACCTACAGCATAATCACTAGCATCACACATAATTTCAAAGGGTAAATTCCAATCAGGTGGCTGAACAACAGGTGCAGAGACTAATGCTTTCTTAAGTATTTCAAATGCTTCTACACAATCATCATCAAAGACAAATGGTACATCTTTTTGTAATAAATTAGTCAGAGGCCGAGAGATTTTTGAGAAGTCCTTAATGAACCTCCTATAAAATCCGGCGTGACCAAGGAAACTTCTTATACCTTTGATGTCCTTGGGACATGGCATCTTTTCAATAGCATCAACCTTGGCTTTATCAACTTCAATACCTCTTTCAGAAACTTTGTGCCCCAAGACAATACCTTCATTAACCATAAAGTGGCACTTTTCCCAATTCAAGACAAGATTAGTTTCTTCACATCTCTGCAAAACTCGAGCAAGATTGCTCAAGCAATCATCAAAAGAGGAACCATAGACGGAAAAGTCGTCCATGAAAACCTCACAAATTTTCTCGCAAAAGTCAGAGAATATAGCCATCATGCATCTTTGAAAGGTAGCAGGTGCATTACATAAACCAAAAGGCATACGTCTATAAGCAAAAGTACCAAAAGGGCATGTAAAAGTAGTCTTTGATTGATCTTTAGCCGACACAGGTATTTGAGAAAAACCAGAATAACCATCTAGAAAGCAATAATGTGTATGTTTGCATAATCTTTCTAGCATTTGATCAATAAAAGGTAAGGGGTAATGATCTTTCTTAGTAGCCTTATTTAATTTGCGGAAATCAATTACCATCCTATAACCTGTGATAATTCTTTGCGGAATCAATTCATCTTTATCATTAGGGACAACAGTAATACCTCCCTTCTTAGGGACACAATGGACAGGACTTACCCACTGACTATCAGCAACGGGATAAATTATACCTGCCTCCAGAAGCTTGAGTATTTCCTTTTCTTACCACTTCTTTCATTTTAGGATTCAAACGTCGTTGAGGATCACGAACTGGTTTGGCATCAGCTTCCAAATTTATTTTATGTTGGCATAGAGTGGGACTGATGCCCTTAAGATCATCCAGAGTATATCCAATAGCGGCACGATGCTTCTTCAGAGTTTTCAATAATCTTTCTTCTTCATGCTCTGAAAGGTTAGCGCTAATAATGACAGGATATATTTTCATTTCATCAAGATAAGCATATTTAAGATTATCAGGCAACGGTTTAAGCTCAAACACGGGATCACCCTTGGGTGGAGGAGGATCCCCTAGGATTTCAACAGGCAAATTGTGTTGCAGAATAGGTTCCTGTTTAAATAATACTTCATCTATTTCCCTTCTTTCATTCATGAACATATCATTTTCATGGTCTAGCAAATAGTGTTCTAAAGCATCACTAGGAGGTACGGCAATAGAAGCTAGACCAATAACTTCATCCTTACTAGGCAATTCTTCCTCATGGTGTTGTTTAATAAATTTAGAGAAATTAAACTCATGAACCATATCATCCAAGCCAACAGTAACAACATTCTTTTCACAATCTATCTTAGCATTAACAGTACGCAAGAAGGGTCTACCAAATATAATGGGACAAAAGCTATCTTGTGGAGAACCAAGAACAAGAAAATCAGTGGGATATTTGGTTTTCCCACACAAGACTTCAACATCTCTAACAATTCCCATTGGAGATATAGTATCTCTATTGGCAAGTTTAATTGTAACATCAATTTCCTCTAACTCAGCAGGTGCAATCTCATGCATAATTTCTTTGTATAAGCCAATGGGTATAACACTAGCACTAGCACCCATATCACATAAGCCATGATAACAATGATCTCCTATTTTAACAGAAATAACAGGCACGCCTACCACAGGTCTATGTTTATCTCTATCACAGGGTTTAGCAATTCTAGCAGTTTCACCAGTGAATTGAATAACATGCCCATCAATATTATCAGACAAGAGATCTTTAACAATAGCAATATTGGGTTCTACTTTGACTTGCTCAGGAGGTGTATAAGTCCTAGTATTGCTTTTACGAACAACAGTTGAAGCTTTAGCATGATCCTTCATTCTAACAGGGAAAGGGGGTTTCTCAACATAAGAAGTAGGAACAATAGGATCATTATAAGTGACAATCTTTTCTTCAACTTTAATAGGTGCAGCTACTTTTACTTCTATGGGAGGATGATATTTAAACCACTTCTCCTTGGGGAGATCAACATAAGTAGCAAAAGATTCACAAAAGAAGCTACTATCTCAGAGTCAAGTCCATATTTAGTGCTAAACTTACGGAAAATATCGGTATCCATAAAAGATTTAACACAATCAAACTTAGGTGTCATACCTGACTCCTTACCTTCGTCGAGGTCCCAATCTTCAGAGTTGCGTTTAATTCTATCCAATAAATTCCATCCAAATTCAATAGACTTCATCATAAAAGAGCCAGCACAAGAAGTATCGAGCATGGTGCGATTATTATCAGAAAGCCGAGCATAAAAATTCTGGAGAATTGTCAATTTTGAGAGCTCATGATTGGGGCATGAATATAACATTGATTTAAGCCTCCCCCAAGCTTGAGCGATGCTTTCTCCTTCGCGAGGCCAAAAATTATATATATAATTGCGATCACGATGAACAAGATGCATAGGGTAATACTTTTGATGAAATTCCAATTTCTCTCTTTTATAGTTCCATGATCTCGTATCATCACATAGCCTATACCATGTCAATGCGTCTCCCTCCAAAGATAAAGGGAAAGCCTTCTTCTTAACAACATCATCGGGTATACCTGCAAGCTTAAATAGTCCACAAATATCATCCACAAAGCGTAGATGTTCGTCAGGATGCTTTGTTCCATCTCCTGCAAAAGTGTTAGCTAGCAGTTTTTCCATCATACCTGAGGGAATCTGAAAAGCAGATTCATTTTCAATAGGTTCAGTAGGTTCAGTAGGTTGAGGAGCAACTCTTGGCTCAACCGGTCGGGGTGAAGATACCCCGAACAAGCCCCTCAAACAATTACTTTCCATAGTAACAAGTGACAGAAAATTTCAGCACACTAAATAAATTTTTCCTTACCAAATTCCACCTACCAAAGGCGCTTCACTCCTCGGCAACGGCGCCGGAAAAGAGTCTTGATGACCCACAATTATATGGGATCTATCGTAGTCCTTTCGATAAGTAAAAGTGTCGAACCCAACGAGGAGCAGAAGGAAATGATAAGCGGTTTTCAGCAAGGTATTCTCTGCAAGTACTGAAATAAGTGGTAACAGATAGTTTTGTGATAGGATAAATTGTAACGAGCAACAAGTAACAAAAGTAAATAAAGTGCAGCAAGGTGGCCCAATCCTTTTTGTAGCAAAGGACAAGCCTGGACAAACTCTTATAATAGGAAAAGCGCTCCCGAGGACACATGGGAATATCGTCAAGCTAGTTTTCATCACGCTCATATGATTCGCGTTCGGTACTTTGATAATTTGATATGTGGGTGGACCGGTGCTTGGGTACTGCCCTTACTTGGACAAGCATCCCACTTATGATTAACCTCTATTGCAAGCATCCGCAACTACAACAAAAGTATTAAGGTAAACCTAACCATAGCATGAAACATATGGATCCAAATCAGCCCCTTACGAAGCAACGCATAAACTAGGGTTTAAGCTTCTGTCACTCTAGCAACCCATCATCTACTTATTACTTCCCAATGCCTTCCTCTAGGCCCAAATAATGGTGAAGTGTTATGTAGTCGACGTTCACATAACACCACTAGAGGTTAGACAACATACATCTTATCAAAATATCGAACGAATACCAAATTCACATGACTACTAATAGCAAGACTTCTCCCTTGTCCTCAGGAACAAACGTAACTACTCACAAAGCATATTCATGTTCATAATCAGAGGGGTAATAATGTGCATAAAGGATCTGAACATATGATCTTCCACCAAATAAACCAACTAGCATCAACTACAAGGAGTAATCAACACTACTAGCAACCTACTAGCACCAATCCCGGACTTGGAGACAAGAATTGGATACAAGAGATGAACTAGGGTTTGGAGATGAGATGGTGCTGGTGAAGATGTTGATGGAGATTGCCCTCTCCCGATGAGAGGAGCGTTGGTGATGACGATGGTGATGATTTCCCCTCTCGGAGGGAAGCGTCCCCGACAGAACAGCTCTGTCGGAGCCCTAGATTGGTTCCGCCAAGGTTCCGCCTCGTGGCGGCGGAGTCTCGTCCCGAAAGGTTCTCTTCTATTTTTTTCTCATCGAAAGACTTCATATGGAAGAAGATGGGTGTCAGAGAGCCACCAGGGGGCCCACGAGGTAGGGGGGCGCACCCAGGGGGGCGCCCCCCACCCTCGTGAGCAGGGTGTGGCCCCCCTGGCCTTCATATTTGGTGAAAATTTTTCTTTATTTATTTTAAGGTATTCCGTGGAGTTTCAGGACTTTTGGAGTTGCGCAGAATAGTCCTTCAATATTTGCTCCTTTTCCAGCCCAGAATTCCAGCTGCCGGCATTCTCCCTTTTCATGTAAACCTTGTAAAATAAGAGAGAATAGCCATAAGTATTGTGACATAACGTGAAATAACAGCCCATAGTGCAATAAATATTGACATAAAAGCATGATGCAAAATGGACGTATCAATGTGCTTTATTGAATGGCTGCCTAATTGTTCGACATATTTTTTGTAGGATGAAGAAGACTACTACACACTCAACCAATCACACTACTAAAGACCCACTTGAACGCATTCGCTCCAAGTTGTCGACATTCGATAATGCAGATATTCATGATCCGCCAGTTGACAAATCTGCTATTGTAGCACCCACTGTTGCCACTAGTTCTGATGCAAGTGGCAGCCCATCTCCGCCGGTTGCAGATGTGCAGACTACAACCTTAGGCATCCGTACATCTGGGAGTGACGAGTCAATGTCTGCCAGGACTGCTGAGATATTGCCTACCCTGGTGGCAATGAGAGATGCTGTTGTGACCCATGCCACCCAATCAGCAAGTGTTGAAGTGGACGCTCCTAAACTCAACCTAAACAAGGAATATTCCCGCTCATCTCATACGGATTCCAAGCATGCGGCCGATGGCACCTATGTGGCCATGAAGGAAGTGGCCGCGGCCACATTTCAGTATGACAATACATCCACCGAGGACTCTCACCGCACAATAGCTTCAGCGGCTACTGGCGCACAAGCTGCTACTGCTACCATTGTGCGAGCTGGCCTACCACCTAGGCGTAGAATCCTACACAGTTATCCAATGCATCGGAGGTACTTAAGAGGAGCAGAGATGACTCTGGTTTTGTGCCTACTTCCACACTTTTCCCACCTGCCAAAAGCAATGCAGCCGAGAAGATGGAAGTCCGCACTACAACAGATGTAGGTGGTAAGCAGTGTCCCACTGAAGGAGGTAGACGTTCAGAGTAGATGGTTTCTTTTACTGCCGCGGAGAACACCAATTTAAATCTGCGCACTTCTAAGCTCCCTGTCAACATCGGTGTCCCGTACAACCCAAACAAGAAGATAGGCAAGAAGGCTGTGATTGAGATCGTTGAGAGGATGCCTCGCCCTACAGATAAGCGTGATGATTCTGCAACAGACGAGACTGGCATGTTTATTGATCTTTCACCTTTAGATTCTTCTAAATAGTTTGTTGGCAACCCGGCTGATCAGTAGGAGAGGCACCCCATGGCTTTCACCCCACCAAGATGCAGCCTTGGGATTGATCACACTCATGATGAACCGGTCATCGATCCTATGCCTGTTGCCTTTGCTTTCCCGGCAGGGACGGTCCCGATGATGGCGGAGCCTATGGCTGATGGCAGGAAGGCTGTGAAGTTTGCAGAGCCTATAGTGCAAGGTAAACTTTTTTTGCTTCTCATTTGTTCTAATTTTTTTCCGGATCTACGTCGCAAGCTTTTGGTTTTTGAATTGTGATGGAAAATCTTATGGGATGCACATGTAGATGGCATTTGCAGGTTACCTAATTTGGCAATTGCTGTTCATTTAACATGGCAACTGATTTTTATTTTGACATGATAACCGTTGTTTATCTTTGGCAGGGCCAAAACACTTTTGATCACATATGTTTTCTGTAGATGTTGTGGCATGGCGACTGTACTTCGTCGCCCATGGCAAATGTAGTTGTTGTCACATGGCAACTGAATTGCATTGTACATGGCAACTAAAGTGCATTACATATGGAAACTACAGTTGTTGTCACATGGCAACTGAAGTGCATTTTTCACATGGCAAACTTTGTGTTGTGAACTGAACATTTTGAAACTGATACTTTTCTACCAGCACTACAGTTCACAGTTTGAACTTTTATGCACAATAACTTGTTGTGTCCAGTTTTCTTATTCCCCCCTTCGTTTCTTTCAGCCACCCCTGAGGAGATTTCGTCTTCCCTCAATGAAGCTTGCCGTAGGATTGAGCAGGAAACATTAAACAGGAGGTCATCGCGGAATCAGGGCCAATCAAGTTCTGATGTGCCTGCTGATCTAGTATCTGAGGATATCGTCAGGAGTGCAACCCCTGGTTCTGTGAGGCAGACGAGGGTAGTTCACGCACCACCATTGAATGAATTTGAGCTCGATGTTAAGGCCACAAAGGAGCAGAACCTTCTCTACGATATTGTCAAGCATTTCGGAAATGCGAGGTCGAACAACAAACACATGAAGGAGCTGAAAAAGTAATGTCCACACCACATAACCCATTACTTGCTTTTTCCCGTTTTTTGCCCCTTTTCCATGTTTTTTGTTTACTTTTTTTAGTAGACATGATTCTTCCATGTTATATCATTTTTATACAGCTCATGTTTGGACAGAACCAAGATCATACAATGCGATGCGACATACATCGACATGGGTGATCTAGCCGAGTCTGCGAGGCCTACTAGTAAAATGTCGCAGAATGTAGTTGTGTGTGGGATTGACTACATCAACAAGCATGTGGACATTTTCCCCGAGAAGACGATCATGCACTACTGCGTGACCAACAAAATATGGGATGGTGGCTTCCATCATCGCATCATGAGGACACATTTTGCCGCGCATGGTGACTACAAGCTCACACTAAAAAAATATGTGAGTTTTTCTTCCCATTGTAGATGTTTTACTTTCTTCCATTCTATGTTTGTCGATAGTTATATTCGATATGTGGGTTACACTCTTTTCATGGTAATTGTTTCCTATGGCAATAGTTACCATGGTAAGGAAGTGTCAAATTTATTGGAACTCATGTGGCAACCTAACTGAAAATATTGGGCAACTTTCTTTAAACATGTATGGCAACTTCTGACATTTACACATGGCAACTGAACCCTTTTTCCATGTCTCCACTTGGCCATTTGTTGCTTACTTTTCATATGTCCATTATTGCAAATGGCAACATTAGAAGATATCATATTTGCAACTACATCAATCTATTTTCATGTCAACTCTTTTTTTCCTTTCTTTTTTTACTTGCAGATCATGTTCCCCATGTTCCAGCTACTTGCACTAGCTAGATAACCCAGTTGATAAGTGTGGTCACCACTACGCCATTTGCCTTGATCTGGAGAACCAACGTTTCGAGGTTCTTGATTCAATCCGTTCAGGAGATGATGAAAGCCTTTCTACTCATGCTGAATTCTTTATCAACAACCTGAAAGAGTCCTGGAACCGTCATTATGAAAACTCAAAGGTCCAGATCAGTCATTTTCCAATCGAGTACGTCACGACTGAGAAGCAAGAAAACGGGTAATTACTATCTTCTTCATGTGTTTTCTACCTCAATGTTGACCCTTTTCATCTCTCCATCAAAGTTTATCATGTTCCTGTTGGCATGTGTTCACCTGTTTTTGTTTAGTTCTGGGTATGACTCAGGTTTTACTTGTTGGAATACCTTGCAAAGTGGACAGGTTGACGGGTCCCTGTGATCACAGCTGCAATGGCCGTCGAGCTACGTAAAATCCATATATGGAACTGGTTGATGAATGAAGATTTCAACACATGGGCTTCAGCACGAGAATTCATAGAGGGAGCTGTCAAAATTGCGAACAAGAAGTACATGTGATCACGTGGTGCTCCATACACACACCTACCTTACAGTCTCTGGCTGATGAATGTAAGGTATCACCTCACTCTTCGAAACTATGCCCGTGTGCTAGGTTATGACTTCATTCCCCGTAGCTGTAGTGTATAGTGGTGGCGTGTATGTGTCGTCTAAGCTTTGTAATATAAGTGTGGACCTGAATCTGTTGAGGTGTGACAAGAACTACTTTTGTGTTCATCACTACTATGTGTTTGTGAATGCAAGTACGAATTGGCAGTTTGAATGTGAGTTTGTGCGTTTGTTTGAAATGTGGTTTTGAAATTTCTCCCGTCATATGCTTTTGTCTTATTTTTTTTATTTTTTTTCTTTCTGAGGGGACGTGGCAGATGGTTTGAAATAATTTTGTGTCTTCATTTGTCATATTTTTACTACATTCAGAAATGTGTAAGACTGCGGACTACCCTCTATGTCTAGTTATTTTCTTCTGAGGAATATATAGTTTGATATTTTTTGCTATTTTTCCCTGTGGTACCCTTAGCCCCCTGAATTTGGCGTTTACGATGCCTGATACATGACAAATATAGTTGATCACGCACGGTTAGTGCAAGTAACCATTCCATTTGTTTTGGGGGATTTTTACATTACTAAGTATGTTGGTTAGCATGGTAGTTCATAGGTTTGCATATGTGGCACCTATCGCACGTCAATTTCTACATGGCAGCTGTTCTCTCTTGTGATTCACACATGATAAATTCAATTAGTTCCCACATAGTGTGTACAAAATACAATATGCGTGGCAACTATTTTTACTACCTCCGAGAAAATATGTGGACTAAAAACGGAAAGCTACGCGATGGCAGATTTAGTAGCAAGTACATGGCAGATTTAGTAGGAGTTGCATGGTAGATTCAATAGGAGCTACATGGCATATTTAGTTCTGCATACATGGCATTTTCTTCAATTTTTGTTGTCCACCAACAGTCATTCTCGCAATTTTAAACCTTCATCATCTACGTTACAAAATTGTCACCAACGTCAAAGTTTTAGAATCCTCCACAGTTACTCATGGATTGCCATTTCCTTTCTTTTGTTTCTTGTGCTTTGCTTGAATTTCCAACCCTGATTTGTATCTGATCTCTTTTAGATGCCCTTTTGTGATGGAACAGGGCGGGTTCCTGACTTGAGTCTATGTGCTTGTTGTTCCAGACCCTACCTCCGAGTTTTCAGAGGATGGACTCGTGGACGAAGGCACACTTGAAGTGCAGGGGAACCTGTGTAAGGCTTCCTCAGCCTTCCTCTTCTTGATGTCATCAAGCTCTCTTTTTAGGGCCTTCCTATGCTTTTCTGCCACCCTTGTTGTCTCATCACTCTTGCATGCCTCATCTATTAGTTCAGCATAGTTCTTGGTCAATACAACGTGCCTCATGGAGTCCATGTCGCCTCTGGTCTGTCATCATGTACAGCCAAAACTGCATTTGATGTTTGTGGCCCCAACGCATCGTCAGCGTCCCAAGTCCATCGCCATCATATGAAATGGCGGGGCAATCACGTGATCACGTGCATCTCCATTATTTTGAGTATGTGGCAGCACACAATCCTGTCTCATTTGTATTTGCAGCACTTGTAGTAGTATTCACTACAAAAAAATACACTTCTGTGATGATACGTGTTTGTCACAGTAGGAAGCGTTTCTTGTCATGCATGTACATCCATGACGATTTTATGATAGAATCAAGATAGTCATACCTGTGCTGTCGCAGAAGTGTTCCATGACATTACCAAAATTATCATCACGGAAGTGTCCACTTCCATGACGAAAAATCGCTTATCACAGAAGTGCTTTCGTCAAGGGTGGCCGACGTAGCATCCACCGTAACAGGACACCATTAAGCTATCGGGTCCGATTTTGGATCCGATAACCCGTTAACAGCCCGGACCAATGGGAAATTTCCACATGTAAAATTCTGATTGGCTGGAGGAAACATGTGTCAGCTTGTCAGTGGGTCAGATAGGCGACTATGATATGTCAACATGTGCGACGGCCCACCACTCGCCCATTAGCTTACAAAGGCCGGCCTGTTTGACTTGGGCAAAAGTTTGTGGGCTGGCCCATGAAAAGCCTGTTAACGGTCTCTTCGCAAATAGCCCTTTTTATGGTCCGGTAACTCACGGCCCGTTAGGGCCTAACCGAAATCGGCCCAACAACGTCATGTGGGCCGTCGAATATAACACCAGCCCGTTTCACTTTCGGACCATGTATGGCCCACGACATCTTTCGGCCCATATGAGGCCTTCGTATCTTTAGGCCCTTTAGAGGCCCACGGTGACTCTAGCCCATAATGAACAATAAATTCCTTTGTACCCATCAATGGCCCATGATTCACATGGGCTGTTTCCAGCCCGTGTTAGCTTTCGGCCTACTGACGGCCCATACGTTCTTGGGCTCCTTTCCGGCCCTCGATTACTACTGGCCCGTTACTGGCCTTTTCCCCTAATGGGCCAAATTCGGCCTGTGGCTGGCCTGTTAACCCGTTGCGCCGTTTCTAGTCTGTCCTATATTCTGGCCCATTAACGACCCATTATGCCTGTGACAGAATTAAGCCTTTGCTGTCCTCCGGCCTGTTAACGGCCCGTTACCGTGCTGGGACGATACCAATTATGCCCGTTTACGGCCCATGTAGACCCATTTATCCGATGGCCCGAGGACCACCGATTCTACGACCCTGTTGGAGGCCCATTTATCGATGGCCTGTAGGAGACCCATGGATCCTATGGCCCGTAGCAGGGTCAAGGTTACCACGATCCGTATATGGCCCATGGTTGTTGCGACCACTAGCAAACCAGGGAAAAATAAGACTAGGAAATAAATAAGCCCGAAACTAACGCTAGGCTGTTAAGGTGATTGCACAGATTACATCCACTCGACATCAAAGATCGCCACCATTGCAAATATAGGGCACACCCTACACTATACAAAAATGGCTTGCTGTTTTCTTCAGTCGGTGGTTGCACGTTAAGAACAAATTTTGTATCGCAACAAAACAAATTACAACTATCAAGGAATGTTGGCATAAAAGTTAACAGTCTAGCAGATAAATGCACCACCAGAAGTTCAGAAGCTCAGTTCATTTGACCTGACTATTACGTTTTCATGCTGTATTATCCGATGGAGCACCATAACCTTCACCTTCATTTCTCTTAGGATCCTGAACAACATAGCAAATGTCTGATAGTCTGGTTTCAAAACCATGCATATCTTGATGACATCGAACAATGTTTGTCCTTGTTTCACAAAGGGTCTTTGTTAGGGAATGGACTTGTGTCTGGAGCGCAGATATAACATTGTTTTGAGCTTGCATATCTTGATCATGAGGTAGTTTGGACGAGATTGCCTTAACAACCAACCCAATATTACGCAGGAACATGCTTTTGGCACTGTTAGTGGACAGGTACTAACCCACTGCATCAAGAGCTGACATTGTGGTTATAGTTGCCTCGCCACCTTCAGAAGGTGGCGGTTCCACCATTTTTTCCATAGCTTGCTGAAAAGTTGAGTTTTTACATTAGTAGTACCAGAATAGAAAATATTAAGGAGGCAAAAAAACCAAACAAAATAGCTTTGGTCTATATGCATAACTTATTCTCGTGAACCCATGTAAAATATTAGTTGTATTTTATTGTAAAGTACATAATGAAACCAGGTTCCAAACATATGACCATGTACCATCGCTAATGTATTGTCTATTTCTTCACATTGTATTGAGAGCTAAGGATAAAGAGACAAAGTTTACAATACGATAAGCATAGTATGACATCATTCATATCACAAAACAACTGAGAACAGACAAACATGCAATTGTAACGTTGTGTGGGCAAGTCCAACACGAAACTAGATTATAGGTGAAGATCAAAGGAACATCACTCCTCACTTTTAAACCTTGTAAGGTGCAATGATACGCTAAGACAATTGTGTATAAAATTGAAAAGAGTAATAGACATTGGCTGCAAACCATGCAATTTAAGGCACAAGTCAGAGTAAGTAGTAGTTAAAAGGCATGAGGATTAAGGACTTACAACAGCGGCTTTGACTGGTGTAGTCATGCCCTTCTTCTTGCTGGTGTGACAGTCCTTGAAAGTTTCCACAACATTTGGTTCAGGTACTTTTTGGTGCTTGCGGCCTCTGCATTTGGAACAAGTCAATATATATCTGATAATATGGTACAACCAAAAGAGTGAAACACATCTAATTACAAGAGCCTCGCAGTGTGCAATATAGCTACGAGATCCTGTCATATGTTGGAATTTCACTTTCGTACAGTTGGCCTTGTTCTTTGAACAGTTACCTACAAGAAGATATATTTGTGTGGCACATGCATAAATAGGACTTCAACATGTGATCTGATCACATATATATAATGTACCTGATACTTCGGATCAAACCAATGTTTAACGAGGCCTCTCTAGTCTTCATCCGATATATTTTCCACTAGAGATGTTTGGGCAAGTTCACTGTTAGCCTTGCCTTCAAAGTGAGTTTTCCTCAAGTTATATTGATACTGTCGTAGAGCAGACTCGAAAACATGGGTGCAAGCTTGTCTCGTAGCATCATCTTGGCTATCCAACTTGAACCTCATCTGTTGAAAATTATGGGAGTCTCATTATCAGCAACCTAGAAAGTATGGGACAGAGCAAGACGATATTACTAGTTTCCATACATAACCATACTAACAGGTAAATGGTCGAGGAAGGTGTTGAACTGGGTTTTGTCTTTGTCATTCCTGTACTGAATCCATGTTGGGAGGATACGTACATGACACCTAACGGCAACCGCTACCTCTGATACTAACTTGGCTGACTTTGTAGCATCACATGGCCTTTTTAAACCTGCCTCAAAACGGATCTCCATTCTTCCTCTATATTTATTTAACCTATCGAGCATTATCCCTGATGTTTGTTTCCTCTTGCACCTAGGTGCTAGTCCAATAACGAACATAGGAAGTGTTAGTGTACATCAAACTGTGAGACTACATATAAAAAAGCATGCAACTGTAACTTGACTCCAGCAACTACCTTATTGCTGTTGAAGCTCACAAAGTTCATCTGATCTTGCCAACTCATCTTGTGTCAAGAGTGCTTTGGAAGTAGTGTCAGGTGGCAAGGGAGCTTGGGAATGTGCTGCTAGCTGAGTTGACAAACGAGTAACTCGTGCAGCTGGTGGTACTGTGGAAGGTGTTGCAACAACTAGGGATGTCTCTGCT
The DNA here is from genome assembly GCF_018294505.1 of Triticum aestivum. Taxonomy (NCBI): domain Eukaryota; kingdom Viridiplantae; phylum Streptophyta; class Magnoliopsida; order Poales; family Poaceae; genus Triticum; species Triticum aestivum. The sequence goes on along the minus strand of NC_057807.1, from coordinate 460,911,231 downwards.
TGTTTCGTGGCAGCTATTTGTTTCTGTTTGGCTTGTTCTGCAGCTCGTGTAGCACGGGATACCTTGTTTGTAGAATTTTCCGCTGGACTTTGACCTTCTATTGCACCATCAGTACCAGCAGAATCTGCAGGATTCTTCCGCTTCCCATTCCCTGTCATTTTGTGTTGCTTCCTCTTTCTCTATGCCATGTTAAGTCAAGCCGACAAGAAAAACTAATAACAATTTAGTTCTTAAGAACAAATTGATGGGTGATACAGACGAACTGAACTTTGATATTAGACAACCACATGATAGGAGGATGTAATATGTATGAAAAACAGGATGGCATGAGATAACCAGAACTATGATGTGTAAACTAAGTAGAAGACATTTCACTAAATTAGAAGCAATGCAATGGAAGGTAGACACCATATGAAAGATGCTACAAATATCGCTCCGCCAAGTTAACAGTGTCTCATCATAAATGGCATTTAAACAAATGTGAAGCGGTACAAGAAATAAATCATATGCAAGATGCAAACAACATCACACTACCAAGTTAAAGGTCTCTCGTCATTAGTGCCATTGCATATTCACAACATTGCATATTCACAACTTATGATGTGTAGACTAAGGAGAAGGCATTTCAACAAATTAGAAGCAATGAAAGCTAGACACCATATGAAAGATGCAACGAATATCACTCTACCAAGTTAAAACTGTTTCGTCATAAGTGCCATTTCAACAAATTAGAAGTAGTACAAGCTAGAAAAGAATGCGAGATGTAACCTGTATCACACTCCCAAGTCAAACGTGTCTTATGATAAGTGATTGTTGCATGTTACACACCAATAGTAATTTGATGTAAGAACATGGTATGATAGACAGATATTTTATGTTCTAGAAACAGGAACATGTGTCTTATTCACAAGTATAATGTGTAAAGTAAGCAGATGGTATTCAACAAAATTAGAAGCAATACAAGCTAGACATCATACATAACATGCAACCACATATAACAGTGCCAAGTTAGAGGGAGCACCTGTGATGGTGCACTAGGGGAGACGTGCTCATCATCAACACAACTACGTCGAGTGTCTATGCATGTGTTGTCTTGCAAATCATCTTGGGGGGATGGATGAGTAGAATCTATAGAGGCCCTCTATTTGGAAGGAGCACCTTTATCCGCTGCCTTGCTAACTTCCTTCCGCTTTATTGATTTTGAATTGTCAAGTAAAATCGACAAGAAAAAGCAATAAAATTCTCTCTTCAGAACTCATTCGTGCATGACAATCACTACTTTGATGTAAGTCAAACACATGATACCAGGATGGAATATGTACGAAAAACAGGACGACATGGCATATTCACAATTGTTTGTGTAAACTAAGCAGAAACCATTCCAACAAATAAGAAGCAATGTAAGCTAGACACCACATGAAAGATGCAACCAATATGACTCTGCCAAGTTAAAAGCGTCCCATCATAAATGGCATTTCAACAAATTAGAAGCAGCGCATACTATAAATCATATGAAGAGGCAACTAATATCGCACTGCATATACTAAAGGTGTCTCGTCATATTGATTGTTGCGGGATACAAAAAAACAATAGTTTTATGTAAGGACATGCTTAATAGACAGATGTACTATGTACTAAAAACAGGAAGGCATGTCACATTAACAGGTATAATGTATAAACTAAGCAAAATAGCACATGCAATTTAACCAGATTGGAAGAATTACAACCTAGACACCATATGCAACATGCAACCACATATCACGCTGCCAGGTTAGAGCAAGCACCTACGATGCTAGTGTAGGGGTAATGCGGTAATCAACTACAGAGCTACGTTCACTATCTTCATCTAGCCTTGTTTTTTCTTGAGAATCATGTCGGGAGGCTGACGCTGCATTCTTTAATTGAGGATCTTTACTCACAGTAGTCCACTGGCCTGACTGCCTCATCATAAGTGATTGGTGAGTGAGGGAGTCCTGGACTAGGGGGTGTCCGGACAGCCGGACTATCATCGTCCGCCAGACTCCAAGACTATGAAGATACAAGATTGAAGACTTCGTCCCGTGTCCGGATGGGACTTTCCTTGGCGTGGAAGGCAAGCTTGGCAATACGGATATGTAGATCTCCTACCATTGTAACCGACTCTGTGTAACCCTAGCCCTCTCCGGTGTCTATATAAACCGGAGGGTTTTAGTCCGTAGGACACAACAACCATTACAACAATCATACCATAGGCTAGCTTCTAGGGTTTAGCCTCCTTGATCTCGTGGTAGATCCACTCTTGTACTACCCATATCATCAATATCAATCAAGCAGGAGTAGGGTTTTACCTCCATCGAGAGGGCCCGAACCTGGGTAAAAACATCGTGTCCCTTGTCTCCTGTTACCATCCGCCTAGACGCACAGTTCGGGACCCCCTACCCGAGATCCGCCGGTTTTGACACCAACATTGGTGCTTTCATTGAGAGTTCCTCTGTGTCGTCACCGATAGGCTTGATGGCTTCTTCAATCAACGACAACGTCGTCCAGGGTGAGACTTTTCTCCTCGGACAAATCTTCGTATTCGGCGGCTTCGCACTGCGGGCCAATTCACTTGGACATCTGGAGCAGATCGAAAGCTACGCCCCTGGCCGTCAGGTCAGATTTGGAAGCCTAAACTTCACGACGGATATCCGCGGAGACTTGATCTTCGATGGATCCGAGCCGCAGCCGAGCGTGCCGCACTGTCACGATGCCCCAAAAGGAAACGATAACAAGGACCAATGGGGCACGGCAAAGGATAATCCCGCCGACAAACAACCAAAATGGTGATGCAGACGCCGCCCTAAGTCCCGCCTCGACAAAAACAGCGCTCCTAATGACCCAACAATAGAGCAAGGCAAACCAGTGGATGACGAACATGCAATCAAGCAACCGTCCGAACAGGACGAATCGGATAATCAATCCATGCCCGGCGAAACCAACAGTCCAGACGACCTCACGCCGGACACACCACTGGAGCATAAGAACCTTCACAAAAGACTCGCCGCCACTGCAAGAAGTCTGAAGAAGGAAAAACGGAAGCTCAAAACAGCGGAAGACATACTCAGAATGAGGTGGAGCAAAGTGCTCAAAACCGCAGACAAATACGGCAATGGCCATCAGTCAAAGAGCTACCCGAAGCGCAAGCTGCTGCCAAAATTTGACGAGGAAGCCATAGAGCCCCCACAGTCAAAAAACAAAGAGGCCGCCTGGCCGGATAGACGGCCAGATGACAGGCCAAAAACGACAAGTGGCGCCGCACACAAGCCAACTCATGATCCTGGGAAAACAAACGGCCCAGCCAGGTCCATTTACGGGCCAAAACGGAGGGCCCCAGGAAGCAACACAACACGTCCAGTGTTCGAAGACAGCGGCACACCTAAATACAGGGGCGCCGCACACCCACTATGTTTCACCGATGAGGTGCTGGATCATGAATTTCCAGCAGGGTTTAAACCCATAAACATAGAGGCTTACGACGGAACAACAGACCCTGGAGTCTGGATAGAGGATTATATACTACACATACACATGGCTAGAGGAGATGATGTCCACGCCATAAAATATCTACCCCTCAAGCTCAAAGGGCCAGCTCGGCATTGGCTCAAAAGCCTCCCAGAAAACACTATTGGAAGTTGGGAAGAGCTTGAGGACGCGTTTAGAGCAAATTTTCAAGGGACTTATGTCTGCCCTCCGGATGCAGACGATCTAAGTCATATAACTCAACAGCCCGGAGAGTCAGCGTGCACATTCTGGAACAGGTTCCTTACTAAAAAGAACCAAATAGTCGACTGTCCGAATGCTGAAGCCTTAGCGGCTTTTAAACACAACGTCCGAGACGAATGGCTCGCCAGACACCTCGGCCAAGAGAAGCCGAGGACAATGGCCACGCTAACAAGCCTCATGACCCGCTTTTGCGCGGGGGAAGACAGCTGGCTAGCAAGATGCAGCACCAGCGACCCAAGTACATCCGAGATCAGAGATGGAAACGGAAAATCATGGCGCAGAAAGGATCAACGCCGGAATAAAGAAAAAAGCCCAAAGAACACGGCGGTCAACGCCGGATTCAAAAGCTCGCGGCCAAACAACAAAACACTGCCTCTTAAGGACAACAGTGATGAGCTATCCAACTTAAACAAAATTTTGGATCGTATATGTCAAATCCACAGTACCTCCGGAAGGCCTGCAAACCACACCCACAGAGATTGTTGGGTTTTCAAACAATCCGGCCGCCTCAACGCCGAACACAAGGGGCTCGACGCACCAAGCGAGGATGATGATGAACCCCACCAGCAGAGCACCGGAAAACAAAAGACTTTCCCACAAGAAGTCAAAGCAGTAAACTCACTTCATGTGATAGTACGGAAAAACAATGCGGCACCCGCTAAGATAGGTGTCGCACGGTCCACCCCAGCGGAACCTCGAGATTGGATGTCAAAACCAATCACTTTTGACCACCTGGATCACTCCAGAAGTGTTCGAAATGCAGGATGGACTGCCCTGATATTGGATCCTAAAATCGACGGACTACAATTTACACAAGTCCTGATGGATGGCGGCAGCGATTTAAACCTGCTATATTCGAACACAATCCGCAAGTTGGGGATAGACCTTACTAAAATTTGACATAGCCGCACTTCCTTTAAAGGAGTGACGCCAGGCCCTTACGCCAAGTGCACAGGCTCCTTATTACTAGAAGTTGTGTTCGGGTCACCGGACAACTTCCGACGTGAAAGGCTAATCTTTCATGTCGCCCCATTTAAAAGTAGCTATCAAGCACTATTGGGACGAGAAGCTTTTATCCGCTTTAACGCAATACCGCATTACGCGTCTCTTACGCTTAAAATGCCCGGTCCACGCGGCATCATTTCATTAAGAGGTCGTTTAAAGACCATGGAGACGGCTAGACGAGTCCGGAATAAATAAGCTAGGGGCTCCCTAGCCGCACACCCCTTCACAAGGGGCTGCGCATATAAGCAATAATGAGCTAATATAGACTCAGCTTTATTCATTTATTAATATTTTTTATGCACTTTTTCACACGATTTCCTTTCAAACTAAGTTCCTCTCTTTTTTACAGATGACCAACGTGCACACCCGTCCAGGATAACGGCACAACGGAGACACAGGCGCAGACGTGCAGTAGGGACCCGTTGCAAGGATTCTTTTTAGATTAAGACCCTGCGTAAACCTTTTTTACTGTCTCTTGTTGCTATAATCCCTTGGTTTTTCATGATAACCAGAGAGGAGACTGACGTTTTGGCATCGGCCGCGTCAGAGGACCTCGCCCGTACCTGGACACTAGGGGCTTAGGGCATTGTTCTGCCCGTTATCATAAAGACCAAACATCTTAGGGAGTGTTCGGCGTCTCGAGTTAGGCCTTATATGCATCAGCTCCGAATCATGTCTTTAGTCAAATGCTGGGTTTGCCCGGCTCCTGTGTTTTGCTGCCTTACGTTCCGTATCATCGGCTAACGCGGCACCAGGAGAACTACTGCGATTGTGCCCCAGTTCGGCTGGGCGAGCACCTCAGTAGAGAAAGCCGAAAACTGACTGTCATGATACAACGAGAGACTGGTCAACCACTCGATCGACCACATGAATGTTTAGAATTCCTCCGCTTTGACGAAGGACCGTTTCCCGGTCAGGCACATACGCGCCCCGAATTCGGGTAGCGCGGTGCCCCCAGGGGCTATATTGTAGCCCCACCCTCGAACTCCATTGGCTAAGTGAAAGTGATAAAGCATTATAGTCCAGTTGCCTCGTTTGCTACGCTACCACCTCCTTAACAGGACTGAGACGTCGGATTAAGTGTGAAAATGCGCTATTTTTGCGAACACCCCCGCACCTTGTGCGTGGGGGCTGAAGCCGACGACTGCCATCTTTCAGGTTATACATACGTATACATAAACGGCCGCACAGGAGATAATTCAATACTTGAATGCACAAGTACAAAAAGCGCCTACATCACAAACATTGTTTTATAAAATTAAAACGTTCATTTGAACATGACATTTTTCGAGCACTGCGACTCTATTACACGAGCACCACGCAGAACTTCCCCAAAATAGTGCTCGGCGGGCAACCGGCTTTCGTCCGAGCCCTGGGTCGCAACAGCGGTGGCATCCATCTTTGTCCAATGTGTCTTCACACGGGCGAGGGCCATCCGCGCACCCTCTATGCAGGCCGACCGCTTCATCACCTTGATATGCGGCACCGCCCCAAGAAATTGCTGCAATAAGCCAAAATAGCTCGTCAGCTTGGGCCTATCCGGCCAGACATGAGTCACGATATCCGTCATGGCAAGTCCGGACAACCTATTCAGCTCAGCCCATTCGGCCAACCGATCGGTCAGCGGAAGTGAACGATCCGGACTATGGAATTGAGACCAAAACAACTCTTCCGTCTTGTGATCCTTCTGACTTCGGAAGTGCACCACGGCATCCGCCGCACTCGCCGCTAAGTCCATATAAGGATCCTCCGGACCCCACAGCTGGCCAAGCTGGGCATACTTTGGATCCGTAAACCTGCGGCGCAGCAGAAAAGGCTTGCCAGCCACAATGTCTCCGGCCTGGCGCAGCTCCTCCTTTATAGCCCGCATTGCAGAACGGGCATCCTTGGCTTCGGCGGTGGCCTTCCCCAAGTCTTCTCGCTCCGATAGGCGCTCCTTTTCAAGAGCCTCATTGCGGTCGGTAGCATCCTTCAACTTAACGGCCATTTTGGCCATTTCTTCCCTGCTTCGGTAGTGTGCAGCCCTTTCGGCTTCCAACTCCTCGGCCGCCCTCGAGGCAGCCGCATTACTTCTTCTGGCCTGCTCCTTTGCTTGAGCAAGTTCGGCCCGAAGGCTCTCCACAGCAGCGGCACCATCTGCGTCAAGCACACATATTGTAAGAGGTGGCCTTCGGCTCCCTTACTAGGTAACCACGGAGAAACAACTTACCTTGCGACTCGTCAAGTCGCTTGTTGACTAGCGCGATGTCCGCATCCGCAACGTCGAGTTGCCGCTTTAGTTCAGCAACTCCATCAGTCCGGCTGGCCCCCGGACTATCCGCCACCTGCATAGGAAAGGCGACATTTAATACCTGTGATTTTGATCCTCGGCACGATGCCGCTTTCGGCAACCTACCGAGTCTCAGGGGCTACTATCTATACAGGGTGCACTTTATGTGCAAAACTGTCACAAAGGGGTGTCATTTTTACATACCTCAAACCCCGCCAGCAAACTCCTGACGGCATTATGCAATCCGCTTTCGGTGGACGAAATCCTTCCAATCACCATGCGCATCAATGCACGGTGATCTTCTGAGATGGACGCCCTCTCAAGCAGATCCTTCAGCTCCCCCGGCCGAACACTAGTCGGCACCGAACTCTTCGGCTCTGCCGGGCTCGGGGATACCCTCCGTGATGACACTTCAGGCTCGTCCGCCCTATCTGACGGCGCAGCGGACGGAGGCGTCTCGCTCTCCACCATCTCTGGACGAAGATCCCCCGAAGATGAGCTCATCTGAGAAGGTCGGAGATCCGAACTACAAGGTAAAAATTCGGTTATCCTCAGAAGCACAAATAGGGATGTCTCTTTTTACCGAGCTCTCTTTTTTCTACTTACGGCTCGCCGGAGGGCTGATGCTTTAGGGGAGACTGTGCGGCCGGGGCCTCCCCGGACGTAGGACCCTCTGATGAAGACTTCTTCCCCCGCTTAGGGGCTTTGGCCTCCGGGTCTCCAGAGGCGGTCCTCTTCTCCCCTTGGAGGGAGGGATTCTCAATCCCCCCTTCTTCAAGAGCCTCCTTGGGCGAGGCGGTAGCTCCCTTATTTTCCCCTCCGCCTTCTTCTGAAGGCGCAACCTCCAGCATCTTGACCAGCACGGGATTCGGCGTGGTCTCTGGGAGGGGGGCCGGACACCATATCAGCTTTGCTTGCGCTATCCACTCCTGTTGAAGGATAACGGGTTAAAGGCGAATTATAGAAAGGCAAACAAACGGTACGTACGAACACTGAGCTACTTACTTGAGTATCCGGGCGATTGCAGCTTAGGCCGGCGTCCTTGGTCAATTCCAGACACACCGCCCGTGATCCGAAGAACAACTCGTACATCTCCACGGGTGTCGTACCCATAAAGTTTTGGAGAATCCGTGGTCCCTCCGGATTGAACTCCCATAGCCGGAGAGGACGGCGTTTGCAGGGCAGGAGATGCCTAATCAGTATAACCTGCATCACCATGACCAGATCGATCTCCCTCGCCTGGAGGTCTCGAATCCGGCCCTGCAATAGGGGCACGTCTTTTGACGGCCCCCAGTTGAGCCCTTGGTTGACCCACGACATCAACCGTCGTGGAGGTCCTGAGCGGAATAAGGGCATCGACTTCTGTCTGCTGCCCTTCGGAGCGGTGATATAGAACCACTCATACTTCCACAAGCCGAGCTCCTCTTGGAAGGAGCCCTCGGGCCACGGGGCATTGGCCCTCTTGCTTACGGCCGCCCCGCCGCAATCTGCTCGACGCCCCCCGATCATCTTCGGCTCCACATTGAAGGTCTTCAGCCACAAGCCGAAGTGGGGGGTGACGCAGAGGAAGGCTTCGCAGACGACAATGAATGTGGAAATATGGAGGATGGACTCTGAAGCCAAGTCATGGAATTCCAACCCATAGTAGAACATGAGCCCTCTCACAAAAGGATCCATCGGGAAGCCTAAACCCCGACGGAGGTGGGACACAAAGACGACGTACTCGCTGGGCTCAAGGGTGGGATGGCCTGCCCTTCGGCAGGCAACCTGTGCGAAATCTCATAAGACAGGTACTTGGCCTCTCGCAGCTTTAGCATGTCCTCCTCCGTGATGGAGGAGGGCATCCACCGGCCCTGAAGGTCGGAGCCGGACATTGTTGAAGGTCCGAAGCACTCGAATCTGGGGCTCTGGGTGTTGGAACTTGGAGCAAGGAGAAGATTCGATGGTGGATTGAAGGAAAGAAACGAGCCTTGGTCCTGTTATAAAGAGGAAGAATACCAAGAGCCGTCTCCGTGACCGTTCGGGACTCGCCTTTGATAGAGGGGGCATGGCGACGGGTGCGGTTGGGTTACCCACGTCCGTATTGATGAGAATCCCGGAATAAGGGGAACACGATCTCTGCTTCGACAAGACGTGCCAAGGAAACCGCTTCGCTAAACACGCTGAGGTGGTATAATAAAAAACGATTCAAGTAAAGGCTTGGTAGTGGCATGACGTCATGCCGCGAAATACGTCAGCAGATTGAACTTGTGTACATAATATTCTCTCTACGGTGGAATGTGGAATTTATTTTGCAGAGCCGGACACTATCCTGGTGTTCACAATCTTCTATGGATTATTCGGAGGAGGAACCCGCCTTGCAATGCCGAACATTATGCGCGCCAGACTCATCGTCATTGAAGCCAGGTTTAGGGGCTACTGAGGGAGTCCTGGACTAGGGGGTGTCCGGACAGCCGGACTATCATCGTCCGCCGGACTCCAAGACTATGAAGATACAAGATTGAAGACTTCGTCCCGTGTCCGGATGGGACTTTCCTTGGCGTGGAAGGCAAGCTTGGCAATACGGATATGTAGATCTCCTACCATTGTAACCGACTCTGTGTAACCCTAGCCCTCTCCGGTGTCTATACAAACCAGAGGGTTTTAGTCCGTAGGACACAACAACCATTACAACAATCATACCATAGGCTAGCTTCTAGGGTTTAGCCTCCTTGATCTCGTGGTAGATCCACTCTTGTACTACCCATATCATCAATATCAATCAAGCAGGAGTAGGGTTTTACCTCCATCGAGAGGGCCCGAACCTGGGTAAAAACATCGTGTCCCTTGTCTCCTGTTACCATCCGCCTAGACGCACAGTTCGGGACCCCCTACCCGAGATCCGCCGGTTTTGACACCGACAGTGAGGGATACACAAGAACATTAGTTTGATGTAAGAACATGGTTAATAGGCAGATGTACTAGTATGTACCAAAAACAAGAAGGCATGTCATATTCAAAGGTATAATGTGTAAGCTAAGCAGATGCAATTTAACCAAATTGGAAGCAACACAAGCTAGACATCCGGCTGGAGTGGTGAGCATGATCATCTAGGACCTGAGAGCCTGGTGGGAGGTGGGCTGCTTCGCCACCATCGTGGCTTTTTAGTTGGCTTCCAGGTGATGCTTGTCTGTGCTGGGCTTGTCACTAGCTTGGCCAGTGCCATGACTAGCTATTTGTCTTCTGGTGCTCACGGGATGGTGGTTCATGTAAAAAATATCTTTCCTTATCTTAATAAAGACCGACTTTGGCCTTTCTAATACAAGCTAGACACCATATGGAACATGCAACCACATATGACACCGCGAAGTTAAAGCAAGCACCTGGGATGGTGGTTCATTGCGAGCGAGGTCATCAACTCCAGAGCTACGTTTACTATCTGCATCTGCTGACGCTGCACCCTTTATAAGGGTCGAACATGTCTGGCCTATCCGTGTACCATGCTGGAGCAACTTCTCTCCTTTCTTTTTTGCTTCTCTCATGGCATTAGAGTCTGAAATACCCTTGCATAAAAACACAATAGTGAGAGTAAGGGTGAAGTGTGTGCAGAACTAGTGCACTATAAAAGTAGCAGATAACAGGTGGCTGAAAAATAAATGACAGGAGACATATGATAGCTCTACAACATTGAATGGCAAACAAAATTAGATTCTACTCCGTATGATTTTGTAATATATGAGCACAGAAAATGCAGGTACTCCTCCAGCACACCACCACATGTGGTCATATCAAGATAACAGTCGACTGAAAATAAATAGGTAAGTCGATTTTTTTATGAACCGTTCGATCTATAAGGAACGGGCAGATGGCCTTCGTCTACCTCCCGCCAGTCACTGTTGACGATCTTTCTCGAATCGCCAGCGACCACCGGCCCAGACCCCTGCCTCCGCCGCCCCGGCCTCCCATCGACCTCACACCATTGCCGTGCTTGGCAGCGCCCCCAGGCCATCCCTTTAATCCCAGCCGACCTCCAGATCGGGCGCCAGCAGCTCTAGGCCCCACACGCCCGTAAGATAAACACCGAGGCGCTGCTTCCCCAGCGTAAGAGGCGGACTAGCGCCTATTACGCCAAGGAATGATTCTGTTAATTAGGAATCAACTGACCAGGAATTGAAATCCAGGGGGGCGACAGACCTCTAGCTAAGGTGAAATAGTATATGAGGAGAAACCTTGTGCATCGCGAGTTACTAGGAACATCTAGTATCAAGAAGAAGCGGTCAACTAGTGTCTTTTGTGGGATGAATACCGTGCAAGCAGACACATAAGATTTGCACAGATAAGGGAATAGGAGTACCATTTTACGGTTGCTAGTGTGGTCTCCTCCATATGCCGCAGCGATCTCCTTCTTTTTCCCGGGGGAACCGATGTTTTGGAGGACGGTGGAACCTTGGACGAACCCATGGCCAAATTGTTGAATGTGTTGCCGTGGCTGTATGTCGGCGGAGGGGAAGCATATCCGAGGCGATGAAGGACGGCGTAGCAGGAACAACTTCGGTGCGGTGAACAGTGACAAAGTTGGAGCAGCAACAGTGAGGCACAGGACAACGTGGTTGAATTGGCTCGGGTATGGACGGCTCGGCCTCGGCTTCAACTACTAGCCGTGGAGGGCATTGTGGTTGAGGTTGCGGTGGATGACGATGTCAGGGTATCGGCTCCAGCGTGATGGAGGAGGGCGGCGGTTGATGGGTGGGATGGGGTGGCGGACGGAGGACACCAGGGTTTCGCGGCTGGTGGAGAGGTAGTTTTTGCGCCCACGGAGTACGAATGGGGAATCAGACGGGTGGGAGGGGGGAGCTAAGGGAGAACCATGTTTCGGTCTGGGACGCGCTTGTTTTTGGCTTTTTTGAACATATGGGACGCGCTTCTTTGAAATTTGGGGAAAGTACAAACTTTGCTGCCCTCTTAAATTTCGGACCTACTGCGGGTCGGGGGTAGGATGGTAATCCCAGGTGTCCAAAATAGTGGGAAGGAGCGATTTCAGCCGCGCGCATGTGTGCTTAGGCGGTCATTGTGTATGAATTTTTTTCGGAGGCGGTTGCGTGGAGTCTAGATGAAGCTACAAACCTACCCTGGTTTAGACCTTTGGACGTCGGGCCGGTAGGTTTCACAGGTCGGATTTATTAGAAAAGTAATTTCCTTGTACTACCAAACATTGGTCTCACGCGGTTTCGGGCGAGTAGAGGCTCTTTTGGCGCTTGATAACCCACAAGTGTAGGGGATCACAACAGCTTTCGAGGGTAAAGTATTCAACCCAAATTTATTGATTCGACACAAGGGGAGCCAAAGAATATTCTTGAGTATTAGCAGTTGAGTTGTCAATTCAACCACACCTGGATAACTTAGTATCTGCAGCAAAGTATTTAGTAGCAGAGTAGTATGTTAATAAAGGTAACGGTAGCAAAAGTAAAGATAATTGTTTTGGGGTTTTTGTAGTAGTTGTAACAGTAGCAACGGAAAAGTAAATAAGCGAAGGACAATATATGAAAAGCTCATAGGCAATGGATCAGTGATGGATAATTATGCCAGATGCGATTCCTCATGTAATAGCTATAACAGAGGGTGACACAGAACTAGCTCCAATTCATCAATGTAATATAGGCATGTATTCCGTAAATAGTCACACGTGCTTATGGAAAAGAACTTGCATGGCATTTTTGTCCTACCCTCCCGTGGCAGCGGGGTCCTAGTGGAAACTAAGGGATATTAAGGCCTCCTTTTAATAGAGAACCGGAACAAAGCATTAGCACATAGTGAATACATGAACTCCTCAAACTACGGTCATCAGCGAGAAGTATCCCGATTATTGTCACTTCGGGGTTGTCGAATCATAACACATAATACGTGACTATAGACTTGCAACATAGGATCAAGAACACACATATATTCATGAAAACATAGTAGGTTCAGATCTGAAATCATGGCACTCAGGCCCTAGTGACAAGCATTAAGCATAGCAAAGTCATAGCAACATCAATCTCAGAACATAGTGGATACTAGGGATCAAGCCCTAACAAAACTAACTTGATTGCATGGTAAATCTCATCCAACCCATAGTCGTCCAGCAAGCCTACGATGCAATTACTCACGCACGGTGGTGAGCATCATGAATTTGGTGATGGAGGATGGTTGATGATGGCGATGGCGATGAATCCCCCTCCCCGGAGCCCCGAACGGACTCCAGATGAGCCCTCCCGAGAGAGATTAGGGCTTGGCGGCGGCTCTGTGTCATAAAACACGATGAAACTTTCTCTCTGATTTTTTTCTCCCCGAACGTGAATATATGGAGTTGGAGTTGAGGTCGGTGGAGGTCCAGGGGGCCCATGAGATAGGAGGGCACGCCCTACAGGGGGGGTGCGCCCCCTGTCTTGTGGGCAGGCCCTGGGCCCCCTGGTGTATTTCTTTCACCCAGAAATTCTTATGAATTCCAAAAAGTGCCGCCGTGGATTTTTAGGACATTCCGAGAACTTTTCTTTTCTACACATAAAACAACATCATGGCAGTTTTGCTGAAAACAGCGTCAGTCTGGGTTAGTTTCATTCAAATCATGCAAGTTAGAGTCCAAAACAAGGGCAAAAGTGTTTCGAAAAGTAGATACGTTGGAGACGTATCAACTCCCCCAAGCTTAAACCTTTGCTTCTCCTCAAGCAATTCAGTTGATAAACTGAAAGTGATAAAGAAAAACTTTTACAAACTCTGTTTGCTCTGGGAATCTGATGACGATCGGTATCTTCACGCCTATAGTCAGACGTCGGAGGAGGACATCACTGAGGAGCAGTCAGACGACGAGGAGTAGTTGAATTATCTTTTTTTATCTATCTATGCTGAGAACTATCCTCTACTCTCTAGTATCTACTTCTCGATCTCAGCAATGTAAACGCTTTTTAAAAGCGCTGCGCGTTGCGATTCTATTGGAGATGCTCTAACATGGCAGATGAGTGCTTTAATGTTGCCCACAAGATGCGCGAGTATTACTAGTAGTATTTTTCTTGCCATGTTGAGATTTTGAAACCACGAGTGTGAACATGCAGAGGAGCAATGAAGACCAAACACGGGATATTCGGGACATCTTCAAGGAGCGTGGCAAGTTAAAGAGGAGCCGCACCGAACCTGTAAAACGAGCTTTGGTAAGTAACACCCTTTCAATTACTTTCGTTTAGCCTCGTGTTCTTCAATGTGTATATGTTGTAGTTTCTGTTTCTCTTAAGCGTGGTGTTCTTCGATGTGTAATAAGAAGAGTCTTAATCGTCCTAATGCTTTCATTTTTAACTTGATGTAGGAAGTGGGTGTTCTCACCATGTAGTCTGTTTTTATGTTTCTTTTCCTTTTGAATTCATTTCTCTGGGTTCTGTTTATCTGGCTTCTACTAAATGGATCTAGGTTTCTATGAGTATTGATCTAAAAAAGAAGTAACTTCATGTCAGGATGCAGTTCCTGCGAGGAGGGAAGTATGGTCAACCTCGAGATCATGTTTCCAAAATGAGGCTGGATTACACACAAGGTGCCAGTTCCCTAATGATGCTGGATTAGACACAAGGTGCAAATTCCTAGATGATGCTAGATTATCTCTCACGTCTCTACTGTTCTCTGGTATCACTCGGTACCTAAGCTTTCTTTTTCACCGCCACACACACAGTCTCCACTCGTCTTTCACTTTGTCTTTCTCTCTATGGGATTCTCTCACACACCCTATATGTCTCTACATATGACTCATACCACTAAAATTACTCTCTCTCTGTCTCTCTCTCTCTCTCTCTCCTGTAGACACAACATTTGTTGCAGTCTCCTTTTTGTCTCCATCCCAGACTGACACCGATCAGACAACCCCGACTATCGTCTCCTCTCTCTCTCTCACAGACACACACACACAACTCCTGCTTCCACTCCCCTTCCCGACTACCGTCTCTCTTTCACACACACAAAACTCTCGCTTTCGCACCCCGACTCGTATTTCCCTCACAAACATTTATCGACTAGCTAGCCTCTAGATAGGTTTATACACCCGCACACTCATGCTTCCACCATCGCATACATGTCTCTCTCCCGCTCCTTGTATCTATGTAGCTTTTTCTTCCCTTATTGAGACATGCCCTCTCGATCATGCACACACACACACACTATCGCCTCATTTTAAGCTAATACCTATCGCACACACACTACTTGTGTCTTTGTCACACATGCATACCATCCTCCTCCACTCTCCCTATCTCTCACACACACATGGGCTTTTTGCAACAACTAGCAAGATGCCCATGCGTTGCATGGAACATCAAGATGCATTTGTATGAGTAGTTTATCTTGTGGGGGAAAGGATGAACGAGGGAAGACCTTATTTGCAAATGTGGAGAGGGGTGTGGGTATCTTTTTGCAAAATTGCCATAGTTTCCTTCCTATCCGTCAGATATAGATCAGACGGCCTATATTGCAGGATGGCAGGCACACGATCATCACCGACAATACTTTTTATAAGAGTAGGGATAAAAAATAGAGTTGGTGATGATGGTGGGCCTGCCATCCTGCAATGTAGGTCATCCAATTTATATCTGACGGATAGGAAGGAAAATATGGCAATTTACCCACACTCTTCACCACATTTGCAGATAAGGCCTTCCCTCGTTCATCCTTTTCTCCCACAAGATTTTGATGTTCCGTGCAACGCACGGGCATCTTGCTAGTAAGAGTAGAAATTAGACATATACCACTTCCCGAATCTTGAAACCAACAACATGCCTCCCTTATCTCATCAAAACCACCAAAGGAATATATTTTGAGTGAAACATAACATATTTTTAGTGATATACATATTTCAAAACTAGACTTTTTTTCTATCAAATCGGTGAATATGTATTAATCTACTTTGATCGTGTGGCAACGCATTGGCACATTGCTAGTAGTTATTATAATTTTTTGGACACCAGACAAATGGTGGAGTACATATACAAAGAGAAGAGGCGCACGCACGCAGTCGGCCTCTCGCTGTGTCGCACACATGAGTGTTACGTAAAGGCGACGTTAACAAATAAACCCTAAAACCCTAGGTGCACGATTGCTGCATTCGCGGGTACCGGGTACGTGGTGGAGCACCTTTGTAGGAGTTGATGGTCGGGACCACAGGTGAACGACTTGGAGCGCGGTGGCTCGCCAGTTGCCACAGATCGAGTAGCCACGTTTAAAATATCGTTTTTAGCGGGGTTAAGAGTTCCGATTTTAAATGGCACATTATAAGTAGTAAGTAGTTTTAAGAACGATTGGTATGGAGCGAAAATGGAATTCATAGTACTACGTACCTCCTTGGTGTATGGTTGTATGGGTTTATGTTACGAGATGTTGAACCTGGTAGTTCTAGGTTAAATACTATGGTTTAGATTTAGATGCTGGTTTTCAGTAATCGGAAGGGGAAACCTTTATATGATTAAAAAAAACTACTACCTCCATTCTGGTTTACTAGCCCCCATCGTACTTTGGGTCAAAGTTTGCCACGAATTTTACTTGTAAAATGTGAATGGAAAACGAGATTTTGTTATACCCAAACAAAAAAGGACTGGAGGGAGTGATTGCTCTGACACGGACGCGACCTCTCATAGCGTAGGCATTGAACCGGCGCGCCGGCCAAGAGGGCCGCACTCGCTGCAGGCCCGGCTGAGCACGCCTCCTCGCCGCGTGCAACCAACTTAAGACTGCACCGCCTGCCTTCATTGAATCCACGTGTGTGCCGGCAACACGTCCTTCCACGAGCCGGCAGGCATTTTAGAACACAAAAAATGACTATAATATAATTAATTTACGCATGGTCTTGACTTGTTGTGCTCGCACTGGTAGCAGGAACTAGTAGAGGTTTTTCTTTATTTATAACTCTCCTCACATTTTTTTGGCTTTGAAGTGAATCATGGTTGTGGACATTATGTATGAATGTGCAGATATCTGTGAACATGAGTTTGATGTGGAAGTTGGACTTGGAATGTCGGGCTTGCGCGTGAACTATACCATGTCCAATGCTTCGTCTGTTATTGTTTGGAAAGTAATTGCTGTTATTACATGACCCGAAAAAAACATTTTGTGCCACATCAGTAGATGCACAGACATCACAACAGGCATGCTGACTGGATAAACATTTGAACCTAGCTATTATGAAGGAAATTTTGTATTG
Organism: Triticum aestivum; assembly: GCF_018294505.1. Classification (NCBI taxonomy): domain Eukaryota; kingdom Viridiplantae; phylum Streptophyta; class Magnoliopsida; order Poales; family Poaceae; genus Triticum; species Triticum aestivum. The sequence continues at coordinate 460,894,030 of NC_057807.1, read as the reverse complement.
ACAACAGTTTTAGATAGCAGGAGATGCCTAGCCTGCTCTGCCTCTGCTAGCTTATTTCTGGCTTCTTCCATCTCTTCTTTGGCTCGGGTGAAGAGAGCATCTGATTGCTCTTTTCGCTTCTTCAGGAACTCAGCTACATTCTCAAGGGATGCTGCATGCTTTCTTTCAGCCTTTACTAATGCCACGAGGACACGAACAACTGACGGCTCCACCTGGCTTGTGTGTAATCTAGCATCATCTGGGAATTTGCACCTTGTGTCTAATCCAGCATCATTAGGGAATTGGCACCTTGTGTGTAATCCAGCCTCATTTTGGAAACATGATCTCAAGGTTGACCATACTTCCCTCCTCGTAGGAACTGCATCCTGACATGAAGTTACTTCTTTTTTAGATCAATACTCATAGAAACCTAGATCCATTTAGTAGAAGCCAGATAAACAGAACCCAGAGAAATGAATTCAAAAGGAAAAGAAACATAAAAACAGACTACACGGTGAGAACACCCACTTCCTACATCAAGTTAAAAACGAAAGCATTAGGACGATTAAGACTCTTCTTATTACACATCGAAGAACACCACGCTTAAGAGAAACAGAAACTACAACATATACACATTGAAGAACACGAGGCTAAACGAAAGTAATTGAAAGGGTGTTACTTACCAAAGCTCGTTTTACAGGTTCGGTGCGGCTCCTCTTTAACTTGCCACGCTCCTTGAAGATGTCCCGAATATCCCGTGTTTGGTCTTCATTGCTCCTCTGCATGTTCACACTCGTGGTTTCAAAATCTCAACATGGCAAGAAAAATACTACTAGTAATACTCGCGCATCTTGTGGGCAACATTAAAGCACTCATCTGCCATGTTAGAGCATCTCCAATAGAATCGCAACGCGCGGCGCTTTTAAAAAGCGTTTACATTGCTGAGATCGAGAAGTAGATAATAGAGAGTAGAGGATAGTTCTCAGCATAGATAGATAAAAAAAGATAATTCAACTACTCCTCGTCGTCCGACTGCTCCTCAGTGATATCCTCCTCCGACGTCTGACTATAGGCGTGAAGATACCGATCATCATCAGATTCCCAGGGCGACTATAGGCGTGAAGCCTCATGTTGAATTGAGCGTCCGCTTTTCGCCTACGCTTGTCCTCGCGATAGGCGGCTCGCTCCGCCCTCCTCTTATCCCTCTCCGCCCTCCTTTGCACGTAGAACTCACACTCGTTGATGATGTCCTGCGGGAAGTGTTGGCGCCACAGCGCAATGGCTTCCTCGTCCATCTCGGCGATGCCGAGACGGTGCTCCCGTGTCACACCGTGCATTTTGTAACATTTCATTTTCATTATTAAAGCATGAAAATTTGGACCAACAAAAACTTTTTGCATTTTTTTTGGCTTTTATTTGGAGTTGGTTTTCTCTCTGTGTTTCTTTCAAGTGCTTCTTGAAGTCAACTACTCTGCCCTCTATATTCCACCTCCTTACCCCAAGCTCCTGACCAATGACCATGCCATGTGAATAGTGCTATATGGAGTTTTCTTACAAAAATAATTTGGCCAGAAAGTATTTTCTAAAATTAGTTTTCCAAAAACCCCTGAATTGAGGTTTGCACTACAAGTACTTGATTAAGGGCAGTAAAAATCTTTCCAAAAATATATTAGACTCCTATTAGATATAGGATGCCCAGGAACCACAAAAATATAATTTTAAAAGTTACTGTTCTATTTTATTTAAAGGCTTTTTCTTAAGGCCAGAAATGGTCTTTAATAGGAAAAAAATTACTTTACTGTTTCAAAAATATTTGACAAAATTTAGGGAAACTCATAGGACATATATTGTCCATATATAAGAGTTTCAACACCTGGTCATGTTCAAAATATTGGTCAAATCCCTCTAAAACCCTTTCTGGATATTTCAAGCTTTTGAAATATTTACAAAGGAAATATTCTCCAAAAATTCCAGGAAAATTCCATCATGTCACATATGACATATTAGATGATCTTGCCAAGTCTCATGACTTGGAGAACAAGATAACACCATCAAAACCCCTCAAAACTATCTCTGTCCATTCTGAAGTTTGATCAACTTTACATTGCCAAGTATGTCCAAATGTGCTCAAACTTGGTGGACATGCTTCATTGGTCTAATGATGCATCTGGACCAAATGGCACAGGTTGGAGAATAGGAAGTCTTGGTCAAAGTGCCTCAAAACCCTCTCTGACCAGAATCAAGTTTGAACTACTTTGCACTACCAACTTTTTCTCCAGGACCCCATCTTTGGTGAGCCTGATCATGTGACCAAATAAGGCTACCACACCAAGTGGAACATCAAGGAGAAATGATTTACTCCACTGGATCTACACAAATCCATTTCTGCCCATTTCTAGGGTTTGCAAAAGTTGCATTGGCAACTTTGTCCAAATAAGCTCAAAATGGGTGGAAGGCCCTAAATATATGTGACATTTCACCCCTTGGAGTATCTTGGCCAGTGGGAGTCATTAGCTTACCCAAAACTCCATCAAACACCTTCTGGCAAAATACTAAAAAGCCTATTTTTGCCACTTTCACTAATCTCCTTGAGTTCATCTTTTTGCCACAACCCCTCCTCACTCCCCTCTGTCACTTAGACACTTTTCTACCCGAGGAAGCAATGTGGAGGAAGGAGGGAATCACGTTTGTCCTCTCTGGACAACAGCTTCCCTTCTCTCTCCCAGCCTCTCTCTCTCCCCTCTGCACCCCAGAGCATCCCAGGCTCTTTCCAGGTTTTGCCCCCTTCCACTGTAGCCTCCAGACAGAAAAGGACGCGCGCGCGACGCGGAAAACCCGCGGATGCCGGCCAAAGTCGCGCTCTGGAGCGCCTGCCAGAGCGCCGACCGTTGACACCGCGCCTCCCGACCGCCTCGTGCCTTCCCATCGCGCCAGTTGATGTGTCTTGACGTCTGCGACACGCCGCCGTGCCGTCCCCATTGTCTCTCCCTCTCTCTCCCCTCCTGCAGCGCGTGCCCGACGCCGTCCGGCTCGGCCAATGGCCGGCCTCACACGCGTGGGCGCCAGAACACTCCCCCGCTCTCTCTCCTCCTCCCTGGCGCCCTACTCCATCCCCACGAGCGCCGTGGACAGCTCCAACCTCTCTCCAACGGCTTCCAGAGCCGATCCCGCGGGCGCCCGTAGGCCACGCCCACGGTGAACCGCGGCCAGCCTATATAAGGCGCTCCCGAGCCCTTCTCTTCCTCCCTGTCGCCCCTCCACACACCCAATCCACCCCCGGAACCACCCACTTCTCTCCAGAGCCGCCCGAGCTCGAGATCGAGCTCGAGCTCCGCCGCCTCGGGTCGCCGTCGATCTGCGGGTACAGGCCTCCTCCGCTCCTTTTCTCTCTCGAACTGGACTCCCCTCGCCTCACTGATGCTTTCCCCTCTCTTTCCCCCTCGTTTTGCAGCCGGAAACGGCCGGAACCACCGGCGCCCGAAGCACCTCCGCCGCGGGACCTCGTCGCCGGCGAAGCAGGCCACCCCGGCGACCGTCTCCACCACCACCAGAACCGCGACTCGCTCCTGAGTCCAACGGTAGCCTCCGCGCCCCTTCCCGTGCCCTGTATCGCCGCCGGCGAGCTCGCCGTCGCCTCTGGCCGGAGGTAGACGACGGCCGCCGTGGGGCCGGCCCGTCAGCCACACGCCCTGACGGGTGGGATCCACCCGTCAGGTTTAAAACGTGCGCGCGCGCGCGCACCGATCCGCCGTCGGCTGAAGGCGTATTCAGCCTTTACGCCTTCGATGTGGCGGCCGCGTGGGCTGGGTTTCCCCCCCCTGGGCCTGCTGCTGCTGTGGCCTCTCTGGCCCAGTGGCACAGCGCCGTTTCTCTTTTTCCTTTTCTGTATTATTTCCAAAAATTCCACAGGACAGAATATTAATCCAAATGCATTGATTCCAATTTCTAAATTCCTAGAATATTGCAACCTATTTAATGGTGCAACTTTCATTCAAATCCAACCACCTTTTATTCTCTGTAAATATTTAAATGTGGTTTTTAGCATTTAAATAGGCCTTTGAAAATCCATAACTCCTATTTTGCTGCTCCAAAACCAAAACCAAAAGTTGTCCCCTTCCTAGCCTTCCTCTTAGTATTTTACAAAAATAAGTTGACATTTTTGTGAGCACTTTGACTTTTCTGTTTTTATTATTGTCTTATTTTCCCGTTGTTTTCTTGCGACGTTAGATCCCGTGTTTGACGAGGTAGCTGAGGAAGAAGGAGGAGCAGAGCCTGAAGACTTTGAAGATCAAGCCAACCAAGGCAAGCAGCCCTTTGACCATGACTATGATACCCCTTTATATGCATGTCATTTTTAGCTCTTTATTATCGATGCATCGGAATCATGATGAGATGGTGAACCACGTGGGTTGGTTACCACGATTACTTCCTCGTTGATACTTGCAGTGTGCATGGCCCTACCTTCTTATGAGGGTTATGCCGGTGGGAGTAGATAGGATGCAAATGTAGATGCTACGCAAATGGGGTGGGTTTGTGCATGGTGAAGGAGGCAATGTGATTTCAAAAGTCTTTTCGAAAACCCCGTCGGGTGCCACCTATGCCCGAGGGAGATGATGAGATGGGTGACCACTTGATGACGAAGTGGTGTGCCAAGGAAGGTGTGTGTTGTTTTCAAAACGGATTGGTCGGAGTTGCGACCGTTATTCCAACCTTACATGCGCGACCACTCTACCCTTATATGGGAAAGGGCATTATTGAGTACCTAGACCGATACTAGCTTGGAGCCCGCATTACTAGTGACGGGGGAGAGTTGGTGCTCTCTCTTGGGACGGGGTCGTGCCAGGTAGGGCGGCCATGACTGTTTTCACAGGGCACCGGACACACCGTTGGTACCCCGTGCTTGTGGTATGTGATGAAAATGGGAGCGAGGCTCCACAACTTTATGATGTGAAATGTTCGGCACGGGGGTTACTACCAATCGAGTGGACTCCATGTTAGTATCGTCTAGGGAAAGGTAGTGATCGGGTGCTTACCCCGGGTACTTGAGGTACCGCAGGTCGTGGATGACACGGAAGTTCCCTGGATCTAGTGGGTAAAGTGTGCAACCTCTGCAGAGTGTAAAACTATTCGAATAGCCGTGTCCACGGTCAAGGACAGTTGGGTAACCGCTCTTGGGCTACGTCCACTTGTTTTCAAACCCGGTGTGTGTGAGATGATGGTGTTGTCTTGGATCAAGTCTGAGGACTTGACACGATTGAGATGGGTTGGTGCCCTCTCTGTTTATGATAAATGGGTTGGTGCCCCTTTCTATTTATGTTGATATCTGTGACCAGATCTTATGGTTACTTGAATTCTCTTGATGCATGCTTTATAGGATGTTGAACATGTCCTGCACTCAAAACTAGCTTTATGCAAAACTTTACCTATGTCATGCATTACTGTACCTTGAACCAAATCATGGGTTGCTTGCGAGTACATTCAAAGTACTCATTGGCTTGCCACTGGTTATTTAATTGACCAGGCATGGGAGAACCGGAGTTCGAAGAAGAGTTCTTTGGAGACGATCATGCGAACTAGGACGTTCCCAGTCAGAATGCCTGTAGGGTTAAGGCAGATGGCATGGGTTCTACTTATCGACGACGATTTCCGCTGCTATGTTTCATTTGATGTTCAGCCCTTAAGGCTTTATCGATGTAAGACTTGACCACGTTGGTCACTATTTGTGTAAGACGGTATGTATGGATGTAAGACTCTTGTTATTCAGCTTCTGTGTGTTCAGTGAGCATTGATCTCTGGGATCACTGTACACGTGCATTCGGTGATCACGACTTGCGAGTCGGGGTCCCCACATCCCGCCTCAGGTTGTCGCGACGATCCTCGTCGGTGCTAAGCTACGGCAGAGGCGCGAGCTCCTGCGCCCGCTCCCGCGTCGGCACGTTGGGGAAGTTCAATGTTCTATGAGGCCACCGGAGGCACCAAGCCGCCGCGTCGTACGCGCGGGCGGCCTCGGTGGAGGTGTCGAAATTGCCGAGGCCGAGGCGCATCCCGCGGAACCGGATCTCAGCGGAGAAGCCGCCGGAGGGGCGTGCGCGGACGCCGCGGTATCCCCAAGTTTCCCAGCGACGCGGCGGCATGGTGACGCGGCGGCGGCGAGGCAAAAAAGAGCGGGGAGAGAGCGGTGGCGAGGCACAGAGCGGTGGCAAGGCACAGAGAGGGGGAGGGCGTTGGATTTTATAAAGCGCGCCGGACGCCGCGCGCCAAAACTAGCGCACGCCCGGCCGCTTTTTCCTGCGCGCGCGTGATCCTTTCCCGATGTCTCTGCTATCTCTACTCTCTTCTGTACGGTTATATTTATTTTATATTTAATATTTAATATTTATCTCTACTTCCTTTACTATCTACTTTTTTTCTCTATACTTTTTTTTCTTGCAATATAGGCCGTCCGATTTATATCTGACAGATAGGAAGGAAACAAATGGGAATTTTGCAAAAAGATACCCATACCCCTCTCCAGATTTGCAAATAAGGCCTTCCCTCGTTCATCCTTTTCTCCCACAAGATAAACTACTCATACAAATGCATCTTGATGCGTGCAACGCATGGGCATCTTACTAGTTCTAAAAACCTTTCCATCATTTGCCACACTGCTGGTTGTAGATGAAAAACCTACCCAAGCACAACGCGATACATGAGCGACGCACAATTACAAGCTGATATTCTGTTGGACAATGGAGGCTATAACCAATTACTTTTACGGGAACAATAGCACCCAGGAAAATTGAAGGGTAGGTGTCGGTGTCAAAACCGGCAGATCTCGGGTAGGGGGTCCCGAACTGTGCGTCTAGGCGGATGGTAATAGGAGACAAGGGACACGATGTTTTACCCAGGTTCGGGCCCTCTTGATGGAGGTAAAACCCTACGTCCTGCTTGATTAATATTGATGATATGGGTAGTACAAGAGTGGATCTACCACGAGATCAAGGAGGCTAAACCCTAAAGCTAGCCTATGGTATGATTGTTGTAATGTATGTTGTGTCCTACGGACTAAAGCCCTCCGGTTTATATAGACACCGGAGAAGGCTAGGGTTACACAGAGTCGGTTACAATGGTAGGAGATCTACATATCCGTATCGCCAAGCTTGCCTTCCACGCCAAGGAAAGTCCCATCCGAACACGGGACGGAGTCTTCAATCTTGTATCTTCGTAGTCTTGGAGTCCGGCGGACGATGATAGTCCGGCTGTCCGGACACCCCCTAGTCCAAGACTCCCTCAGTAGCCCCCGAACCAGGCTTCAATGACAATAAGTCCAGCGCGTATATAGTCTTCGGCGTTGCAAGGCGGGTTCTCCCTTTAAGTTCCATGTACCTGCCGAACAGTGTCCGGCTTCCTCATAAATGCTGTGCTTCTTGGCTTCTACGCCCAATAATGGCCTTCTTCCACGCGTCGCACGAATGCGAAAAGCCAGGGTGTCTTTTATGTTTCACCCCCTAGTCGTGCAAGTCATGCGCCTACAAAAGAGGCAAAAATCCAGATCCAAACCACACCATCTTCCTTCCGCGAATACTCATCGGAGCGCCTTTGACCCAAAAATCCATTCCATCATGGACCGTCGACGCGGCTCCTCTTCTCGCGCTCCCAGCCCACCGCCAGGAGATTGGAGGAGGTGCTCTGTTCCACACAACGAGCTAGTGAAGCTCCAAGCGGGGGGATATCTCCCTCCGGCCTTCATGGTCCCGGTTCGAGCCGGGCTGGCCACCTACCAAGGTGGGAAGCAAGCGGAGGCTACCCCAAGTCCCAACAAAGGGGAGCGGGTATGCTTCGTCCCCTATCTGATAAGGGGACTCGGATTTCCGATACATCCATTTCTCCGCGGGCTCCTGGAGTTCTACGGACTCCAGCTCCATCACCTTTCACCCGCCTCTGTCCTGCATATCGCGGGCTACGTAGCATTTTGCGAGCTATTCCTAGGCATCGAGCCCCATTTTGCACTGTGGAAGAGGTTGTTCTGCCTCGTACCCCGTTCTCACAAGGGATCTATATATCAAGTGGGAGGCGCCGAAGTATGGCGCATTGCTGGGACCGGATATCCATCCGGTACCCCTAAGAAGGCGTCCGAAGACTGGCCTTCGGAGTGGTTTTACATAGAAGACGCTCCGCTGCCGGACCCAGTCCGGATCGGCCTCCCGGAGTTCAGTGCCGCTCCTCTAAAGAAACGCCTTAGCTGGCGCCCGCGGAGCCCCCAATTGGAGGAAGAAAAGAGCGTCCATTACCTGATGGGCCGGATAAGATTACTGTCCCATTCCGGGTTGACCATGATTGGAGTCATGGCAACATGCATCATGCGGGGGGTACAACCATTGCAATACAGGGGCCACCCCATGTGGGATTTCAACGGGGACGACGACGCCACCCGCCATGGCCGCGAAGGGCCGGATTCGACCGAGGATCTGGTGCAGATCATGTCCGGCCTGTACAAGGGGGAGAAGGAAGACTTCCTTCGAACGAACCCCTTGAATGGGTTTTCCATGAACAACCCTAGAGGCTGGGTAAGCGAACAGTTTTAAAGGCTCAACCCATGCTTTTGAAGTTTAAGCTTCTTACATTACGTCTTCGGCGCAGGAACTACGCCGGATTGTGGAGGACATGGTAAGTCCAGCTCCGCAACCCGAGGATCCAGAAAGATCCCAGGATCCGGCCTCCGAAGAGGATCCGGATATCAAGGTGGAGCTGATCGACGGAGTGTTCCACCAGCTCAGTATGGATAATGCTTTAGTCGCCATTACGGCGGACTACCCCGGACTATATCCGGCTTTCCAGGTGATTGTGACCGAGGTTCGGACACCATTATCTCTTCCTTGCCTATTTCTGACCTTCGCGAATGATGGTGTTTTACAGGGAGCGCCTTCAAGGCGGGAAGCCGAGCCCGCGACGGCTGACCCACAAAGGCCAGTCCGGACCAGCAGGCGGAAAAGGAGCGCGGCACAGACTGAAATCTCGCCGCAAAGGTATAGCTCGTGTTTAAATACTCAGAGCAACGTTCCTAGGAAGCGTCTGATTGCTCATGATCTTTGTAGGAGAAAAAGCGCCCGCCGGACTGCGGGTGTAGAGGTTGCCGATCCGACCTATACTAGCCAGGCTCCAGCGCCCGGCCTGGAGGGGGAGGCAAGCACAAGGCGCGGGCCGGATACTCCTCCAACGGAGGATGCCGACAGACTGTCCGCCACCAAGTCTGAGGTGGAGAGCGCCATGAACCACAGGCGCCGCCGGACAGTATTTCGTGAAGCGTGCTTCTCCCCTGAGGCGTTGAACGCCTTTAACGCGGGGACGCGCACCTCCGTGCTGCTCAAGACGGTTTTACCAGAGCCACGAAGCAGTATGTAAAAGACATACGGGTAAGGGAATTTAATGGTTATATATGCCAGTAGCCCCCGAGACTTAAAGTAGTTATGTTAACTGATTTAAGGATCATTTGAAACGCAGGCTCTTACCAAGAAGAATGCCCAGCTGTCTCAGGAGCTGCAAGAATGCAAGGCCCAACTTGAGGCCGCACTTGCTGCCGCAGGAGGAAACACAGAGGCCCCTCCTGGTAACACATTTTTTGTGAAATATAAGCGCTATGCGGCGTGCGCGCAAGTCTAATAATGACATTGCAGGTGCTGCCGGACAAGATCCGGACAGGCAGGAACTGCTACGCCAGCTGAAGGCCGGCGAGAGGGTGCTGAATAGGGTACAGCAGGAAAGGAACAAGCTTCAAGATGCCCACGCCCAGCTTGGAGAAGAGCTGAAAGGCGCTCGGGTCGAGCTATCCGTCTCCGTTAAGGAGAATCAGCGGCTTCGTCGCGGCATCTATAGTAAGTGCTTGAGCGAACTCCTTTGAAAAGAAGAGTTCGGCGAGGAAGTCAATTGACAGAATATGTATTGTAGGTATACTCACAGGTCGCCCTGCGGAGGAGATGCCCGTATCGACGGGTGATCAACTTCCCGAACTGTTGCAACTGCTCGAACGAGTTCGGCAGGCGATGAGCGGCGTCGTCCAGGCATTATGGCCAGTCGTCTCCCTACCCGAGGGCCTTGGGGAGCTTGCGGAGAAACTCCAGGGAGTGCGGCAGTGCTTCCGCTTATGGAAGATTTCCGCCTGCCGCCAGGGTGCCAGGGAGGCTTGGGCCATGGTGAAGACGCGGTACAAGAAGGCGGATCCCAACCACATGGCCGAAGTTGGACCGGTGGGGCCCGATGGGAAGGAGATCCCTGTGATTTTAGTATACAACCAAGTAGAGTTGGCTGCTAAATTGTCCCAACGGGACTGTAAGTTAGACAGCCTGTTAGACATGATTGAGGAGGAATACCATCAGTAAATTTGACAATGTATTTTAAAATGACATGTGAAATGCCTTCTAGCCAGATTGTAGATCGTTTGTCTTTGCCGACCTTTTCGCTTCGACCTCGGGACCCTAGAGTCCGGAGTGTGTCCGAATACCTTTTTGGTTAAGAAACAACCGGGATATGCATGGAGACCAGGCGTAGGGGTCATTAGTGCTTTATCAGACAAGTGCCCAACTAGGTATGCTATATTACATGGTTAGTAAGAAACATCTTCCAGGGAGAATAGTTCCGTTAAGGGTTCCTTTCCCTGGGAGGCATGCCCTAAAGTGCATGTCCGGACTGCAAAAAAGCAGAAAAACATCTGGGGGCAGATAAACAGATAGGTAAAAAATCATCTTTCAAGTCACCGACCGAATATTCCCTTAAGAACGCTAGCTTTCGGCTTCACCCAGTCTGAGGTACACATCCGGCTGACCCGGCAGTAACAATCGTAGAGGTGCTCCCTTTACCTCCTAGCCGAACAATCGGGAACGTAGGGGTAAGCACAGGAGCCAGGCAACCCAGCTTGGCCAAAACTTAAGTCATATCGATGCATATAATGGTGAGTGAAAGGTACATGTGGAAGCTTGACACATGTGGTAGGCATGAAGCCCTTGCAATTGAGCTTCTTGAAAAGAAGCCCCCAGGTATAATGAGTGCGGATGGCACATCAAGCGTGTGCGAACAATGCGCAAGTGGGCCCTTAAGGGCTTTTTATGAAGAAAGGTTAAGGGAAGAAAGAGAAACGAAGTGCAGCTGGAGTGTAAAAAAAATTTGGACGGGGGAAGGGGACGAACTCTTAGTCCGGCGCTAGGCGTAGAATCTTCAGAGGCGGGCTGCGTTCCATGGGTTCGGCTCGATTCGGTTGTCCGATGCATTTCGCAGACGGTACGCCCCGCCGGTTAGGACTTGGTTGATGATGAAGGGGCCCTCCCATTTGGGCTTGAGCTTGTCCTTTTTCTTGTCCGGCAGGCGTAGAACTACTTCGCCAATGTTACAGGTCTTGGCCCGTACTTCTCTGCTTTGATATCTTCGAGCCTGCTGCTGATAAAATGCGGAACGAGCCTTGGCGATGTCGCGTTCCTCCTCCAATGCGTCCAAGCTATCCTGCCGATCCAGCTCGGCTTCTTGTTCTTCGTACATGCGCACTCGAGGTGAGTCATGAATGATGTCGTAGGGCAAGACCGCCTCTGCACCGTATACCATAAAAATGGTGTGAATCCGGTAGTACGGTTGGGCGTTGTCCACAGCCCCCAGAGTACGGAGTCGAGCTCCTCTACCCAGTGCGTGTCGGATTTTGCAAGTGACCGCACTAGTCTGGGTTTAATGCCGCTCATTATTAGACCATTTGCTCGTTCCACTTGACCGTTGGTTTGAGGGTGATAGACTGAAGCGTAGTCGAGCTTAATGCCCATATTTTTGCACCATGACTTAACCTCGTCGGCTGTGAAGTTCGTACCGTTGTCGGTGATGATGCTGTGGGGGACACCGTAACGGTGTACGACCCCGGATATAAAGTCTATCACTGGTCCGGACTCTGCCGTTTTGATCGGTTTGGCCTCTATCCATTTGGTGAATTTATCCACCATGACCAATAGGTACCTTTGCTTGTGGGTTCCCCCTTTAAGGGGTCCAACCATATCAAGTCCCCAGACTGCGAACGGCCAGGTAATGGGTATAGTTTTGAGGGCGGTGGGTGGCATATGGCTCTGATTAGCAAAGAGCTGACAACCGACGCATCTCTGGACTAAGTCCTGGGCATCTGCCCGGGCCGTCGGCCAATAAAATCCTGTACGGAATGCCTTTCCTACAAGGGCCCGGGCTGCTGCGTGGTGTCCGCCTAATCCGGCATGAATTTCAGCCAGGAGGTTTCGCCCTTCCTCTTCGGAGATACACCTTTGAAGGAAGTTGATGCGTTGCTGCGATGTATAACAACATTGGTTCGCCCAGATTGGGCGCAGCCAGGACCAGATTTGTTGCCAATATGGCCTTTATTTCTTCGAGTCCGGCAGTGGCAGCATCCGTCCACTCGAAGTGTTCGGTGCGCCTGAGGAGGCGATAGAGGGGCAATGCCTTTTCTCCTAGACGGGAGATAAAGTGGCTTAGAGCCGCCACGCATCCAGTCAATTTTTGTATTTGCTTGAGGTCTTTTGGGATATCTAGCTGTGACAGAGCTCGGATCTTGGCTGGGTTTGCTTCAATTCCTCTACCGGATACAATGAAGCCCAGTAGCTTTCCGGCTGGTACACCGAAAACGCATTTTTCCGGATTCAGCTTGATGTCATATGCTCTGAGGTTGTCGAATGTGAGCCTCAAGTCGTCTACTAGAGTTTTGACGTGTTTGGTTTTGACGACTACGTCTTCTACGTCTGCCTCTACTGTTTTGCCGATCTGGGTGGCCAGACATGTTTGAATCATGCGCTGATATGTTGCGCCGGCATTTTTAAGTCCGAAGGGCATCGTGTTGAAGCAGAATGGTCCATATGGAGTGATGAATGCCGTTGCAGCTTGGTCTGCTTCCGCCATCTTGATTTGATGGTAGCCAGAGTATGCGTCGAGGAAGCACAATGAATCGTGCCCTGCGGTAGCATCGATAATTTGGTCGATGCGGGGGAGGGAGAAGGGATCCTTTGGGCAAGCCTTATTGAGGTCTTTAAAATCGACACATAGGCGCCAGGATTTGTCCTTCTTTGGTACCATTACCAGATTTGCTAGCCAATCCGGATGTTTGATATCTCTGATGAATCCGGCTTCCAATAGTTTGGCTAGCTCTTCTCCCATTGCCTGTCTTTTGGGTTCGGAAAATCGTCGAAGAGCCTGTTTGACTGGCTTGAATCCTTTTAGGATGTTTAGGCTGTGTTCTGCCAATCTGCATGGGATTCCGGGCATATCCGAAGGATGCCAGGCGAAAATGTCCCAATTTTCCCGAAGGAATTCGCGCAGTGCGGCGTCTACCTCGGGGTTCAATTGTGCCCCAATGGAGGCCGTCTTTGTTGGGTCCGTTGGATGGACCTGGAATTTTACTATTTCATCTGCTAGTTTGAAGGAGGTGGACTTGGATCTTTTATCGAGTATCATATCGTCCCTGTTCACCGTGGAGCGTAGCGCGGTGAGTTCTTCTGCCGCTAGGGCTTTGGATAGTGCCTCCATGGCTAGTTCGTCTGTCTTGTTTTCGGCGCGGAGTGCTATGTCTGGATCACTAGCGAGAGTGATTATTCCGCCGGGCCCAGGCATTTTGAGCTTCATATACCCGTAGTGGGGTATGGCTTGAAAAATTGTGAATGCCTCTCGTCCTAATATAGCGTGATATCTGCTGTTGAACGGGGCCACTTGGAACGTGACTTCTTCGGATCTGTAATTGTCCGGCGAGCCGAACACCACATCGAGTGTGATTTTTCCGGTGCAGCGCGCTTCTGGGCTAGGGATTATTCCTCTGAAGGTTGTGCTGCTTCGCTCAATACGACTCCAGTCTATTTCCATTTTTTGAAGAGTTTCGTCGTAGATGAGTTTAGTCCGCTGCCGCCATCCATGAGGACCTTTGTAAGTCGGAAGCCGTCCACTATGGGACTAAGCACCAGTGTGGCTGGTGCTCGGGCTGTTCGGAATTTAGGTTCGTCGCTGGCGTTGAAGGTGATGGCTGTGTCGCTCCATGGATTTGCTGTTGCTACTTGGTAGACTTCGGCAAGGCCGCGGATTGTTTGTTTTCGCATATTATTTGATGCGAAGGTCTCGAAGACTGTTGATACCGTACCAGTATTGTTGGAGTGGTTTTCCGGGGCTAGAAGCTCCTCGCCACTTTTGGCCACCTGCCGTAATATCCAACATGCTCGAAGGCTATGTGTTGGGACGACGCCCTCTGTACTATGAAGCTTACAGGGTCCGCTGAGCCATCCCTCCAGTACGGTTCCGTGCCCTTTATGGGGTTTTTGCTTTTTGGTTTTTGTATCTGGGGCCTAAGTATGATGCACCCTTTTGTTGTGGACTAGGGTTGTATTGGGGGCCGGATTGTCCCAAAACTGATTTTTGGTTTTCCGGAAACTCTCCATGGCACAGTATTTTCGTACTATGGATGCCAGATCGGCGAAGCGTGTGATTTTACGACGGCCGATGGCGTTCAATATTCCCTTGTCCGCGCAATTATTGCAAAAGATTGAAATTGCGTTTTCCTCTCGGCAGTCCTTTATCCTGTCCATGACCAGGAGGAATCGGGCCCAGTAGTGATGTACTGTTTCAGCGGGCTCTTGCTGTATTAGGGATAGATCGCATATGTCTAGGCGGGTGGGTGGAATAAATTCCGGATCCCTACCCATCTCGGGGCTTAAAGGCCGTGAAGTTTCCAATTTTGGAAGCTTGGATTGCTGGACGTTGTCCAACGAGTCCGGTCCGATGCCTGACTTTAAGTTCAGTGCTCGATCGAATTCCGTTCCTCCGCGGAAATCCGGCGTGGAGGGTTCGGGAGCCCGGACATGTCTAGTTTTTAATACAGGAGAAAAGTCGCCGCATTGTTCCTCTACCACTGCGACGTGGTGGGTGACCTGGGGAGAGTTAATCTCTCTCAGATCAGTTTTAAGCCCAATATGATTGTAGTCCGTAGCGACTCCCAGGGCGGCGATGCGATCCAAGAGTTCGTTGACAGGCGAGAGCTCTATCGGATCCAGCCACTCGGCGAATTCCGAGCTGACATGGAGATTGCTTTTGACGACTTGAGAAGTCATTGTCGAAGCGGTGGCCGGACAGGCGGTCATAAGAAAACCACCTAGCCGGATAGTTTGGCCGTCGGCCAAGGCCCCTTTGGCGAAAATACCGTCCTTGAAGACGGGTGGAGGCATCCTTCCTATCGGTGACGACACAGAGGAACTCTCAATGAAAGCACCAATGTCGGTGTCAAAACCGGCGGATCTCGGGTAGGGGGTCCCGAACTGTGCGTCTAGGCGGATGGTAACAGGAGACAAGGGACACGATGTTTTACCCAGGTTCGGGCCCTCTTGATGGAGGTAAAACCCTACGTCCTGGTTGATTAATATTGATGATATGGGTAGTACAAGAGTGGATCTACCACGAGATCAAGGAGGCTAAACCCTAAAGCTAGCCTATGGTATGATAGCTGTAATGTATGTTGTGTCCTACGGACTAAAGCCCTCCGGTTTATATAGACACCGGAGAAGGTTAGGGTTACACAGAGTCGGTTACAATGGTAGGAGATCTACATATCCGTATCGCCAAGCTTGCCTTCCACGCCAAGGAAAGTCCCATCCGGACACGGGACGGAGTCTTCAATCTTGTATCTTCGTAGTCTTGGAGTCCGGTGGACGATGATAGTCTGGCTGTCCGGACACCCCCTAGTCCAGGACTCCCTCAGTAGGTATGAATAAAATTGGAACTGCACATGTATTGCTAAGTGATTCAATACACGCATTACCAATCGAGAAGGAGAACGATGGTCGCGGCGGCCTCTGTGAGTCATGGTCGGCAATGGGAGTCAGTTCATTGTCCACGACGATGGTACTTCTGCGCTTGGCGTCGGCTTCCGGGAAGCAGATCCGAGACCGTGGAAGACGATGCTAGGGAAGAGGCTCCGTCTACGATGACGACGGTGGACCGGCTCCAGTGCGGCGTACGAGGTCATCAATGAGGCAGATGCGCTGCGGTGGATGAGTGCGCTGATGTAAAGGGGAGGAGCACGAAGGCTGTGGTGCCGTGGAGAAGTCTATTTTGCGGTGGGGATAGAAAATGGGGAGTATTCATGTGTACTACTGTGGGTGCCGGGGTGGGGCTGGCTGGGTAGGGTGAACCTGAAGTTACGAAAACAGCCCCCTACCAAGCGTCGTCCATAGGCCTGTTCCGAAGGCTATGATGGTAACTTCCCACTGCTCGAATCAGGGTCGTGGGAGATTTTCCCGCTGACCTCAAAATTTTGTGACACTGGACTCCCTGTGTGGCGTGTTGAGTGATTCGGCTAAGCAACTAGCGAGTAGTAGTAGTAAACTCTGCATATTAGGTTTGACCGAAGTCAAACTTCCTAAAGTTTGACCAAGTTTATATAAAAATATAAACATTTACCATAACAAATATGTATGATGTGGAAGTACATTCAATAATGAATCTAATGGTATTTATTTGTTATTGTATATGTTAATATTTTTTGTTATAAGCTTTCTGAGAGTTTACAAAACTTGACTTTGACCAATGCTTAGAAGCGGACTTAAATAAAAATGGAGGGAACACACGTTTGTTTTCTTAGTTTGTAGTGAACTAATCATTTGTTGAAATTGTGAAATAAATATATTAGGCTATTGACTTCGAATGTAATGGTCTATACAATTCAATAGTTACAATCATTGTCGAATCCCAAGATGTATACAAGGTCTATAGTACTTCACAACATGCTCAAACTCACATAATCCCAGTCAAATGACAATCTAAATGCATTTCATAGTTATTAGTTTGTAGGACGCAACAAAAACAACCAAAACTCTACATCAGCCATTATAGAAGCAACATTTTGACATATCCCATTGTGTGAATGAAACATGCAGAGAGAGCTTTTGAAGATGGAGCAGATGGGGCGGGAAAGATTGTATGTATGTGGACGAGAGAGTAGGAGACAAACCTAACGAGACACACACACACACACACACACAGAGAGAGAGAGAGAGAGAGAGAGAGAGAGTGAGAGTGAGAGAGAGAGAGAGTGAGAGAGAGAGAAAGAGAAAGAGAGAGGAAGAAGTTAGGTCTGTGAGAAAGATGGAGACATGTGATATACGTGATTCTGTATACGTGGAAGGAGAAGAGACAACATGTTTGATGAGAGAGCTGGAAAAACATGGACGAGAGGGGAAGGATCTCATGGGTTGAGGGATTGACAATTTTGTGCGGGGGAGAGAGGGATTGGTAATTTTGTGCAAGAGAGAGAGAGGGTGGGGGAGGAGTCAGTCAGCCGTCGTCACATCACCCTGCTTCCAAATGACCCCGCATTCTCTAGCGTGGTGTGGTCGCCGTCTTCGATCTGCTCGATGCCCTCTTTGAAGATTGAGGTGTTGTGCATGTTGGGGTGCAAAGAAGCACAAGCGAGAGTGGTCGCCGTATAACCTTGGATGGGGATGAATTGTGTGCTCGGGGGAGTGTGTGTGTGTTGTGCTGCGTGTGTGTGTGTGTATGTGTGTGTGTGTGTCAGATATTGAGCAAAAACAAACCTAAGGAGAGAAATGGGTATTCATGAAGAGATTGCGCGGGCCTTGAGGTGGGCAGGGGCCGAGTGAGGGCGTCAAAATGTGCGCGTTGATGCATATGTTGCATGCGATCATGCAAGGGATAGACGAATCGAGAGATATGGTTGTTGTGTTACAGATGCTCCTCTCTCTCTCTCTCTCTCTCTCTCTCTCACACACACACACACACAAGTAAACTAGAAGACCGTTCTCTCATGTATACACAACGTATCGGCATCTGTCTATGTCTCACTCATGCATGATCATTTGCACATTCACACCTCTCTATGTCTGTATCACACACACACCATCTCCACATTGCCCTTCCGCCACAACACACATATGGACACATACACACGTTCTCTCTCAGTCACACACACAAAATAAGTATTAAAAAAACTAGGGCGCACCTAAAACGTCCAAATCCAAATAAACACAAACTGGAGCTAAATTCAAATATATGGAAATATTGCTGCGTCAAGAACTTTCCCAGGAAAAAAAAGTTGAGTAATATTCGAGGATTGTTTTCACACACACAAAAAGGTTCGGTGGATGTCCTTCGAGCGCGACACGGTGACGCACCGTTCGATCGATCGCGCGGCCGCGGTTCACGCACTTGCACAGGATTCCGTATCGTGGCTGTGGTACTAACTTCAAAAATAATAATAATAAAAGCATTGCCTAAGTCTAATGTTTACGTGTACTAGTACGATTTTCTTTTAAGTTTGACCAACCTCATATAAAACTAAAGTAAGCTCCCATACGCGCACTCATCAATATGCCGCCGCCGCCGTTGCGCATGCCGGCGCCCGCCTGCTCCGGCCAACATTTTCTCGCCCATCACCGCCGTGTCGCCGCCATCCCTGTGCCATGAAGCCGAAGGCTCGCCCGCTCACGTTGTCTGCAGTCCCTCCTCGCCATGCCGCCATGCTGCCAAGCACGCGAGCAGCTGGTGGAGCCGCGTCTATGCACGCAGCGTACGAAGAGGAGGACGAGCGCGTGCTCCAGCATGCCGGCGAGGAGGAACTAGCGTGTCATTGTCATCTCCGCACGCGCGGAGGAGGCGCGCATGGTGGCTGTCGCGGCGGAAGCCGGTCGCGCACGCGTCGAGCCCGCAAACCGGGTGCGGACGCGGAATCTACCTTCGAGACCTTGAATGCCATGTGGATCCTGCAATCTGAAGGAGCAATTTGGGTCAGTCGACTCATGTGAGCCGTTTGATACAACATGGATGGCTAGAAGGGCTTCTTCCACCTCTTCTGCCGTCTTCAGCCTTCGCTCCGTCGAACTTCTTTCACAAATCGACTGACCCAAATTATACTACTAGTACGAACGTATTAAGTACAGTAGGAACACGAAGGTACGAGCAGTAGTACCAACTGCAAGAAGAACAGTAGTAAGACATAGTACTAGTACTACTCTACGTACTAAATAGTTCAAATAACGAGAAAGAACATAAACATAGTTCTGCTGGGGCCTCAACACAACACACCCTTGAAAATAAACTAAGCAACTAGTCTGCTTGACACTGCAGTAGAACCAGCATGAGCGACGGCACTGCCACCTACTCGGAGTCCAAGTCCACGTCCTCGACTTCGTCCTCGTCCCTCTTCCCCTTCCTCTTCGCCGACGCTTCTTTGCTTCAACCGGACACTGGGCTCTGCTTCTTCATCTAACCCATGTAGATATTTAAACAAAGGTAGGCATCCATTGCTGCGTACAGGATGTGATCTTCATCTAATGTCTTCAACTCCCATGCATGATGAAACTCGTGATGAGGTTTCTTCAGTTTAGCGTACGAAGGATCAATCATGGCTGCTGCAAGGGTCAGCATTGAAGGTTGAGAGGAGGACACCAGGCTTGCCTTCTGGAGATCGAAGGGCTGGCCTACAATGAGACCTATCCGACGCAGGACTTCTTTGTCGTTCTTAAAGCCTATAGTAACGAATTTCACTCTTTTGTCCTTGAGGAAGTTCTTAAAATCCTGGCACTCAACGTCGGCATGGCATATGTGGTAGACCAAGCAAACGTTATGTACGCAAACCTGGATCACGGTGGGCTTCTTCCTCTCTTCGTCCTTTAGATCCTTCTCTCGTCCCAGGACTGTGGTGTACTCAACATCTAGCCCAGCGACCCACTCATCTGTTGAACTGTTGAACATGCATAGGAAGCGAGCAAGCCATGCTTTCACCGTCGCGGATCCACGTGTGTAGATGACGATGAACTGATCGCCAATGATGGCTCTAACCTGGTACTCAGCGGCGACCATGGAGATTTGGGAGGCCATGGATTTTGGAGGAGGGTTAGGAGAAGTTGAACTGTTGTACCCCGCAAAAACTGGGAGCGAACTAATGTGAAAGGACGGGACGACTGGGAGCGAACTGTTGTGAGGTAGAAGACGGGGACAAGTAGGGAGTGCGAACGGTGTGGGGTTGCTGGCTTGCCCGATGGATAAACGGCTGCAAGCCCCAAAGAGTTCTCGAGAACTATGCGGGGCCCACTATATGTCATGTCTACTAGACCCATATCGTAGGCCTGACGGTATAGCTTCTTCCTGTTCGCACGCCATGCCGGCGCGTGGATGTAACTTCACTTAATTCCGTCAACCATCGGGCCTCCCACGACCTTCGCCTCCCTCGCGCGGTCGCGTCCTTTGAGACTTCGACCGGCTATAAATGAGCAATTTGTTTGCCTACTCCGCATGCATGATACTCCCTCTGGTCCTTTTTACTCCCGTCAACCGTTTGCAAAGTGTTTGACCAAATATATACTTTTTTTGAACACCACCTTATATTAATTAACCAGCCACACCAGTACACTCATTCGATACAATATTCACCACACAGGGCGGTACGTTATTTACAAGAATACCATCTAATCTATTGTCAAAGCTATACTTAGCGATTAAGTGTGCCACCTTATTGGCCGAACGGCTAATCTTTGACAATTGAAGATTGTTGATCAACTTCGAGATGCTCAACGCTTTCATCTTCAGGTCACGCATAGCAGACCTGTCATAGTCCCCCGATGCAAGAGACGCTACCACAAAAGCGTAATCAGTCTCTAAAATTACAGGATTATGAAGAGAAATACCTATGTAGAGACCGGCAATGCAAGCCCTAAGCTCCGCTTCCTCCACGCTTTGACAGGCATCAATGAAATCCCATGACCAAATTTATACTAAAAATATCAATATCTACAATACTGATTATAATGAGTATAAGAACTACGTTTTATAATGAGTGTAAAAATATTGATTTGACATTGTGAATGTTGATACTCCCTCCGTCTAGGTGAGTAAGTCATCTTAGGCTGTGCACCGTGACCAAGGAGGAGGGGAAAGCGAGAGACATTAATGTTTATTTGCTAATTAAATAGTATTGCATGCAATGAACTAAACATGTCATGTTTGATAGTCTCAGGTCATTAAAAGCATGCACACCCTCATCTCTTATTGGTTGATATGTCAAGAAACAAGAAACGAGGTAGAAGTTAATGCACCGCGCCTACGTGTTTTGGGATTATTTGGTTTTCGTAAGATGACTTACACACCTAGCTATTAGAGTACCACTACCTCCCTTCTAGTTTAAAGGGCTCGACTCAAAAATTTCACCTACTCTTAGCAAGATAGTAGAGGCGGTGGAATAGTTTCTGAAGTCTGCAAAAGTACTCAACTAATGCTGTCGTTCTTCACAAAAAAGTGTTTACCAATGCATGCATGAACACTAGTTAGTCTAACCCCCCTCTCTTCTTTAATTCTTTGCCACATCAGCATGTTTGCTATTCATGTGTGCATGATACTAGCTAAGATACCACCATTGGCCAGCCTTAATCATCGCATGCAATAATTTAGTGCACCTTGAAATATGAACATGTGTGGGGCGTGTATGTTTTTAATGACTTGAGACTATACCTAGCCCGGCATGCAAGGTGACTTATTATGCACCGTTCCCCATACCTGCAGGAAGCCCGTTCGTCTCTGAATCTTTTCTTCTCCATGTGTGGAAACAATATGCCTGCCAAACTCTCCTTCTCCCTCTGGCGGTCCCACCACTCCACCCCGTGTGAAAAAATCTGCATGCATGACTCTCCTCCCCCCACGCTCGTCCAATCCGTTGTGACCAGCAATATTTCCACCCCTTCGCTCCCCCGTAATTTAATCCAACAAATATGCCCACGTAGCTTTTACTTAACTTCAGGTGCATTGGGTCACTAACATACGGGCCCAGCAGTGTACTGGCCCACATGTCAGTGACGCAACTGGACCTGCAGTTAAGTCAGTGCAGCTCAAACCATATCTTACGTAGGTGTGCCATTGCTCGCTATAAATACTGCGCCTCCCACGACATCGCTATCTCCTCCACCTCACGTTCATGTTCATCGCTATCTCCTCCCCTTCCCTCTCACGTCGACCACCATGGCATCTCCCCTCCCAAGCCCTAGGAGCCCCTCGCCGCACCGCGCGGACGGTCACGCGTCGTCGTTCCGTTCCTCGCCGCCACTAGTCGAGGAGGACGCGTCGGTGTTCCGCTCCTCGCCGCTACGCGATGCGTCGCCGTTCCGTTCCTCGCCGCCACTAGTTGAGGAGGACGTGTCGGTGTTCCGCTCCTCGCCGCGACGTGACGCGTCGCTGTTCCGTTCCTCGCCGCCACTAGTCGAGGAGGACGCGTCGGCGTTCCGCTCCTCGCCGCGACACGTCAAGGTGGACGCGTCGGCATTCCCAATCTCGCCAGCACGCGCGTCGGAGGACGCGTCGGCTCCCCGCTACGAGGAGAACACCGCGCCGCCCGCCGAGCCCCCCTCCCCCAGCCTTGAGGAGCTTTGGAAAGAAATGGATGTCACCTTGTGGGAGGCTTTGCCTCCAGCAGAGCGCGCCAAAATAGAGGCGGAGAAAAAGGCTAAGGAAGAGAAGCGCACCGCACAACAAGCTTTCTGGGAGATCTATGTCGCGTCCGAGAGAGTCAAGCAATTGGTTCTTTGGCAGAAGGCTCGTGTGAGGGCCGTGAGGGTGGCGGAGGACGCCCGTGCCGACGCCCTGAGTGCAGTCGGGCCCAAGAGCCTCATCTACGCTTGGCGGTACGTGGACCGGGTGCACGCTTCCAGCCAGGAGGAGTACCTGTTGGCGTCGGATCACCATACCGGTGAGATCGCGCTCGCCCGCCGGCAAGCCGCCAATCAGCACCTCGTGAGTTGCGAGGCTGAGGAAGAGGCATTGTGTCGGCGCGCTGGGAAACGGACGCGCACCAGGGCACTCATGGCGCGCCGCAAGCGCTCCTGCGAGTGCCGTGGCTTTTAGGAGGAGTATAATTTTTGTTTCGTAAGGCGATCTCATTAGTTTTGGGACGCAAATGATAAATCCCGAACGTTCAGAAATTTTTAGCGTCCTTAATTAAGTATGTAAAAGGGAAAGTTTGGAAACGTTGTGTATTATTACGCATTTTGCAAGTACGTGCATATAGCACAAACTTTACTATATACTGTCGGACTACACGTCTCTCCCGATATATGCTTGCAGACTGTGCTACTCCCTCCGTCCAGGTCAATAAGTCATCTTTGGTTGTGCACGGTGACCAAGAAGGAGGGAAGACTTGTACACCTAGACGGAGGGAGTACTACTATTACTTATGTACGTGCAAATGCATGTTTTAACATTACGATGCATTTTTTGTAAAAGTAGAAAAACAACACTAGTCAAGCTTGTGAAACGATTCAATGCAAAACAAATGCAAAAATGCTCCTTTGATTGTTTACTTTTAGCTTCCTTCTTTGTGGTTATTTCTCTGTGCACCGTGACCAAGGAGGAGGAGAAATTGAGAAACGTTAATGTTTATTTTCTAATTAATAGTATTGCATGCAATGAACTAACCACTGCATGTCGTGTTTGATATCTCAAGTCATTAAAAGCATGCACACTCTTTATCTCTTATTGGTTGATATGTCAAGAAACAAGAAACGAGGTAGAAGTTAATGCATCGCGCCTAAGTGTTTTGGGATTATTTGGTTTTCATAAGATGACTTGCACACCTAGATGCACCGCGCCTAAGTGTTTTGAGTAACATTTTATCAGTTAAATCTTTGGTCAAAATTTAGCACAAATTACAATGGTGAGGAATAAACCAGGACGGAGTAATAGTTTAGAAGCCCAAATAAATGAGTGAGGCACCTTATTGTTACTCTCCACTGTGACTAGTCTTGTGGGAAAAGCTGGGGAAGCCGCCAAAAGAACTGGCCCTAGGAGTAGTAGCTAGGGATCGAGTGTGGGAGATGAACCGGAGAAAGTAAATGCAGAGAGATGAAATGCAACAAAGACGGAGGGATGTGATGGTTGCTTGTCCGTTTATTTTACCAGGCCATTTATTACTGGGAGTGGTTGGGTTTTGTGATATGACGGCTTTACTACCATGCCACGAGCGGGGTGAGAGGTGGGACTCCCGTGCAGCGCCGCCCTCTACACTTGTACTACATCGGTCGTGGTTTATTAGTCCCCCATTGAATTTGACTGAAGATTTAACTGACAAAATGTTAGTGCATGTCAACAAAAACTATATCATTGGATTCGTATTTGAACATAGTTTTGAACGATATAATTTTAGGTGACATGCATCAGCAGTTATCGTACTATATATAATGTTAGTTCAATTTTTGGTCGTACTAATCTATAGTAGTAAGGTGCCCGTGCGTTGCACCGAAGAGTGAAATGCATTGATCGGGGAGTTGTTTATTTTGACAAAGGATGTGAGGGTCATCTCATGTGTAACGGGTATCGATAGGTTTCATCGGATATTATCTCATCTCTAGAGCTCACAAACATCCGGGTGAAATAGATAAAAAGGTATCTTTTGCAAACAAAAGCGTTCAACTATTCAACCTGCATCCAAAACTTGTGAAGAAATAACACTTATTGTGCTTTGCAAGAAATGATCTTTAAGAATTAGTTTTTGAGTATCGATTGTTATACATGTTGGCTACAGATGACATGGCACTTTCTTATAGTCAATAGTTGGCTATACTATTAAGTAATATTAACCATGCCCTTATACACCTAGACGGAGGGATTAAATCAGGATGACTTGCAAGGGGGCAGAGGAGATGTAAGAAATGGTTCATCGTAAGTCTTTCAGGCTAGTCATTGGGGAGTAACTTAGACTAGTGTCATGCATATAACACTAGTCTTTGTTACTACCTTCATAGTGCAAAGTAACATACAAGTAGTATCATAGATGATAGCATTTATTACATTATAGACTCATTTTTCTTTGGGTTGCATTATGTTACAGTAACATATTATGTTACTTCAAACACATTTTTCCTCATTAACTCTATGCCACATAAGCAAACCTATCTTGAAATGCGCTATGTTACTTGCTAAGTTACTCCCACTATGACCAGCCTCACCAGTACTGTAGTAAAAATTCATACATGGAAGATTCTAGACTAAACCATAAACGGATACACTTTTATTCATGCGCGATACTCCAATAGAGCAAGATCATGCATGGAAGTCTGCACATGCTTAGACAGTGGATTACATTGAGCAAAGACTAATGATCAACATTTAACTTGATAATGCATATTTTTTTAGAAGAACAGGGAGGCTCCTCCCCGGTTCCATTATCAAATGAAACCCAAATTGTCTTACATCAGCTCACCGAGAGGAGCAGTTCAAAGGAAGGACTGCGGCGAAAGCCACTCAAGTTTAACGACAAGCTTACAGAATCAAAAGCGGCAAAGACACGGGCCATAAGCGCCCCCCCCACACACACTACATGCTTTCTAAGTGCACTTGATAATGCGTATGTCCAGGTGAACCTCCTTGGAGTCCCCGTGCACCGAGTCGGCGGGTAAAGGATGGAACGGATGCCATGGGTTTTCGAAGTCCACATTGGCGGGATAGTCCCAGCTCCTCAGAGTCCAAGTCTGTCCGATGAGGCTGGTTTCGCCGCACGCGCCCAGAGGGGTAGTAACTTTGACCACGCACCCGTACATCTGCCTCGTGTCAGTGCCAGCGTCAGCGGCGACGCCCCTGACGCACATTACAGAGACGGGGTGGCGGCCTGCGCGGGCCTCCCCGGTGCCCACGATCAAGAGGAAGACACTGCCGTCCTCCTCCGAGACTAGCAGGCGGCGGTGATCCTCCAGTGACTCCGGCATGGTGAACCGGTAGCACGTGTCGTACTTGATGTTCCCCGCCAAGGGCCAATAGTGACCGCTGCACGCACCCGTGAGGTGATGCACCATGTCTGCCAGCGAGCCACAAAACTTCATCGAGCACTCATAGCTGTGGACGAAGGGCTCCTTGGAGGCATCGACCAGGCCATCCATGAAACGGGACTTGCTGTAGGGGACGTTGCGCCAGTTGAATATGTGAGCAAGTTACTACGAGATTTAATCCGAATAAGCACAAAATAAATCATGACGGCTATAACAGAGATGAAACTAATCATGTGGACTAGCATAGTAGTAGGATACAGAGTAGAAACATGATCTACCACGATTTCGAATAGGAAGGACAGAAACACATACGGTGCAACGGGAGCAGCACCGTTGGCGTTGAGGTTGTCGCCCATGTCGTTGAGGAAGAGGTTGCCGAGGTCGGGGAAGAAGTCGTTGTCGGTGAAGTCGTGACTGCGAGCAGTTGGAAGAGTGCGCTCCCCAGATATCAACAGCACCAGCCGAATGGAGCGCAGGAGGGAGTGGTTGTAGGGGACGTTGCAGCCGCCGAATGGAGCGCAGGAGTAGCACATGAAGCAGTAGATGGTGTCCTTACTAGTACTCCCTAGTCTCTATCTATCTATCTATCTATATATATCTACTCTTATAGAAAACTGAGTTGGTGATGATGGTTTGCCTGCCATCTTGTAATATAGACCGTCCGATCTATATCTGACGGATATAAAGCCAACTATGACAATTTTACAAAAGATACCCACACCTCTCTCCACATTTACAGATAAGGCCTTACCTCGTGCTCCTCCCTATGTATCTATCTCTACAAGTACTTATTTTATAACAAATCGAATAGTGCTGCGCCATCCGCTGCACGCCCGGCTGAACACACCTCCTCGCCTCCATCATCACCGACCGAGTCTTTTATAGGAGTAGGAGTAGAGAAAAAACCGAGTTAGTGATGATGGTGTGCCATGCAATGCACGGACATCTTGCTATTTTTTTGCATATAAGTCCAAACACCACGTAGACATGGTCTTTGAGCACGGTTCGTAGTCGTTCCACAATCGGGCATCGAAGTTTGTAACTATTTTAGATTAGAACATACTACTACTCAGGTGCTAGTAGTAGAGCAGAGTCCTACTCTACTACTCTACTCTAGCAAGCTAGGGCATAGTACTATAGTAGGTACTGTAGGGAGTACCAGTACTGTGATCACTCAAGCAAGTTGTCTGGCATCGATATGACCCTACGCTGCTGGTACGTGTCTTGTAAGTCAAGCGGCATGTTGTAGTCATCATCACCTATCCACTTCCCGCAGCACATATTCGCTTCTCCATCTTTGTCCGCACATAATCTCGTCCAAGCTTCCATCCCCGCTAAGGCGCCTCCCCCCCTCGTCCGAAACCCAAGAACTAACAATGGCAGAACCAAGCAGCATCCGCCGAAAGAGTGGCTGGAATTCGCTCCCCACAGAGGTAATCAAGCTCATTGTTTCGTGTGTGGAAAAACTCTGTACCATGCCGCTCGCCACGTGCTCGTCGGGGCTGTACCGTTTACTCAAAGCCCTCAGGTCGGAGCTTTTTAAGCCAGCTCCTTGCTTGCTGATGCCGCCTGATATTCAGAAACGGCGTGTCATGCAGCATAATGATCGTAGGGTGGCGAGCATCAACCCCCTTCACTGCGATCCGATCCCCGTCAGCCTCAGCTACATTAATGGTATGTACTGGGTCGGCATGAACACATCTTGGATGGTGCTCGTCGACGGTCGCGGCAGCTGGATGCTCGTGGAGGTCTACACCCGGCAATTGATCCCCCTTCCTTCGATTAACACTGCACTGCTTTGGCACCGCGGCCTAGAATACTCGGAATCTTACAGTAGCCAACATGATACCAAGTTTGATTTTCTCAAGGTTGTAATCTGCCAAGTGCCCACAAGATCTGGGAATTATAAAGATTTCAGGCTAATTGCATTCTTCAACCGCAGTCTCGCCTATCTGATAGGTCACCGCGGTAAGTGGATAAATCTGCACGTCCATCGCAGGATCATACATCCTCCATGGTTCTCTGATGCCATTGAACACAAGGGCTTCATTTACGCTGCCGACTCCTTCTATGGCTGGACGTATTGCTGGCCTACTCCAGTCATCACTACAAACGGCTGTTACAGCAGTATGTTACTTTCCTATGATATCATGATGGCTTGCTTATATTACTGTCAACATTTACTGAAAAAATATTCATGCTCATAACATGCTGTTCTTAAGATTGACTAAATCAAGAGCCCTTTTTTATTTGACTGCAACTTGATATGATGTTGTAGGCCGCCTGGTGTCCCTACCCTTCCTAATCCCAGAACCTTTCAAAGAAAAGCAGCATGGCAGTTGCAGGTGGTTCCTGGCTCGATCAGACGACAACGAAAGATTGATGATCGTTCGCACGTACCGGACGTGTTGTTTCGTGGAATACAATCACAGTCACTGCAAGGTCTTTGAGCAGGATCCCAGCTTCTCTGGGCCTTCAGGAATTTTTGACTAGAGGCTGGTAAGTAGCCTTGGTACACGCTCCCTGTTTGTCAGACTGAATTATCCGATTAACTAGGAGATAACCGACGGCAAGGATCATGATGGCAGCGCGGTTTTGTTCATCAGGTAAAACTGTGTGTACACAACGTACCATGCGTCTCTGCATGCACCATACCCTGACATGTGCCGCCACACTCTGCAGCCCAAAGTAGGAGAGAGGGTCGCAAGTATCAGACTTCGACCTGCTGGCTAGAGTTTCCCTCGTCAGGCACTCATCTGGTTCAAGCCGTCAGCCAATCTCCACATCTTAATAAATAGTAACGTCTAACTGAGCCAGTTAGTTAGATGCGTACACTTGGTGTAGTAAGATCTTTATTTAGTTTGATGCATACACTTGTTCTTTTTTGGTAGCCCTTTTGTAATTATGGCTGATGTTTGGTTTAGAAGAGAGAGCTGCGTCTTCACTCTTCTGGCCTGCTTACTGCTTCTGTTGCACCCCCAGCCCTGGTTGCTGCTGCTGCTGTTTTCAATGTACAATCAGTAGTATATTCGTTTGTTGGTTGACTATAAACGTGTTGTTAGAACGACAAACACAATGTTTTGGAAGTCGTTGCACGGTTCGATCCTTTAGTGCCCCGTACCGTACGTAGCTCATACTATTTTTCATATGGAACACATTTTCCACCTGTTGATAACATGTAGCCCACTGATGAAGGCCCAATAGAGAAGCCCATAATTAACTGGAAGGGACGTTCTCACATGAATCCGGCCCAGGTACATGCTCATGGTCCCCTAAACATAAATAAGTAAATAAATAAATAAAGCTAAAATCTAATGCACCAGTTCTTTGGGAAAATAGGTAGCCCAGTATTTCTTTTTGAAGAATACCCAAGCTAGGCCTATTTGTTTTCTCCGAATTACTGGGCTGCAAATCTTTCAAGACGAGCAAATGGGATATTAGTTTTTTTTTGAATTTTGTTCTTCACTGATATCTTATACGTATTTCATTGGATTTAACATGACATAGTACTAACTTATTTTTAAATTTGTTTTAGTATGGCTATTAATTTTTGTATTAAGAATATTTTGTTCCCCAGCAAAAAATTCACACATATTTAGTTAATTTTTTGACCCTGGTACTGACCAGAAAATGGCCGACAATTCTAAAAATGGAAAACGGGCTGCAATAAATTCCATATGAATTAGAAAATGAGTAAAAATTATGAAAGTAATAGCAAATGGGCTGTACACGCCACAGATTTTGAGGCTGACTTGTTTATGCAAGGCTTTATCAGTGAACACACGATTCTAGCCGCCGTGCTTCTTCAATCTCTGATCTTCCTCCTCCAGCCGCCTAAACTAGCGCCGGCGGGACTGCCTGCTCCCTCCTCTTGTGTCCCGCTGTGATGCCGCGCAGGCTTCCCCGGCCCACCCTACTCCCTCTGCTGGCCTGGCCGCACGCAATCAACTACCTCCTTATTACGCGAAAAAGAATGATTCCTCCCACTGACATCTGGGGTGCACCGGTTGGGAGGCTGACCTGTGGGCCTACTACGTTGACGCGTATGCAGGGCTTGTCAACTTAGTCAACAAACGATTCTAGCAACAGTAACCGTTGGATTTGAATCGAACGGTCCTGCTACTTCTTCAATCGCTGCTCTTCTTGCACCAGCCGCCCAAACCAGCACCGGGGAGACCGCCTGCTCCTACCTCCAGTGGCGGGCTGTGCTGCCATTGAGGCCTCATCGCCCCCTACTACTCCCACCGCTAGCCAGGCCCTGCGGTGACAGCAGCCTCACACCGCAGCCGAACCAGTGAACCCTCATACTCCTCTCCGCATGGGCATCCACTGCCGCGTCTTCCCCGGCTCTGCGTCGTCCCCTTCCTAGGCCTCGCCATCGTCCACCGCCTTGGTGCTCTCGGCACGGCGTGGTCAATGTGGTCAACGACATTCCATCGCGAGAGTACTGTACGTGTAGAGGCTGATAGCTGGGTCCACAGCCACAACCCAGTTTTTTTGTGATTTGCCAAGTAAGTCGCTTTGTCAGGCCTGTTGGGCTGCAAATCTTTCAAGACGAGGAGAGCTTTCATTCGGCTGGCCGAGAAAATGGCCCATCAGTAATGAGAAATGGGCGTTACATTTTTAAAACACATCAAACCGACAATTAGTTTAAAATATCCTTTTTTCATTTCGAGATTTTAAATTACATTAATTTTTATGCATGGAGAATTTGTTGGATTTTATATTGATATACATTTATTTTTTAAATCAGTTTGAATGTGAGTTGAAATTTCGGGATTAAAAACAGTTCGGACCGCACCGAAATATGCAAAATTTCGTATAAGTTTTTAACCGTGGCCACAATATGGGCTGTAATGCTAACAAAAAGAATATGGGCTCCAAAAAAAACCTTAAGAATTAGCAAATGGGCTGTATATTATTAAAAATAATAGCAGATGGGCTGTATGCTGTTTTCCACAGATTTGAGGCTTTCCTAAAAAAAGGTTGACGCACAAGCAGTGACTGTTGGATGGCCATCCAACGGCCGTCGTGCTTCTTCAATCTCTGCTCTTCCTGCTCCAGCTGCTCAAAAAAGCGCCAGCGGGACTGCCTGCTCCCTCCTCCCCACGGCCGGCTCTGACAACTCGGACCCACCAGCTATATCTTCGTACGCAAGGAAGTGCCTCCTTATTACGCACGAAAAATGAATACTCCCCCTGTTAGCTGGGACCCAGTATAGTGGCAGGCTGACTTGTGGGCCAACTAAGTTGACGAGGATGGAGGGCTTTGTCAACTTAGACAATATGCACGATTCTAGCTCCAGTGACCATACGATGTCCATCCAACGGCCGTAGTGCTTCTTCAACCTCTGGTCTTCTTGCTCCAGTCGCCCAAACCAGCGCCGGTCGTGCCTCGTCCTCCTGCCTCCCGTGGACGGCTACGATGCGGCGGAGGCCTCACTGCCCCCTACTACTCCCACCGCTGGCCAGGCCATCCCTCTACTCACCCACACCCCCTGTTATTCTACAGCGACGGCAGCCTCACAATGCAGCGAACTAGTGAACCCTCGTACTCCTCTATGCGTGGGCATCCACTATCGCGTCTTCCCCGGCTCCGCGTCGTCCCCTTCCTAGGCCTCGCCGTCGTCCACCGCCCTGGTGCTCTCGGCGCGGCATGGTCAACGTGGTCAAGGAATGGCTTCCATCGGACGTGGACTGTACGTGGAGAGGCTGACAGCTGGGTCCACGGCCGCAGCAAGGAAGTGCCTCCTTATTACGCGCAAAATAATTATTCCTGCACCTGACAGCGGGGACCCACCGGACGGGCCACCATATTTCACGAAAAAATGTTTCCCCCCTGACTGCTGGGGCCCACCAGCTACACCTTCGCACGCAAGGAAGTGCGTCCGGGCAAAAAAAACAAAACGATTCGCCCCCCTGACTGCTTGGACCCACTAGCTACATCTTCGCACGCAAGGAAGTGCGTCCGGGCAAAAAAAAAACGATTGGCCCTCCTGACTGCTGGGACCCACCAGCTACATCTTCGCACGCAAGTGCGTCCGGGCAAAAAAACCGTTCGCCCCCCTGACTGCTGGGACCCACCAGCTACATCTTCGCACGCAAGGAAGTGCGTCCGGGCAAAAAAAACGATTCGCCCCCCTGACTGCTGGGACCCACCAGCTACATCTTCGCAGGCAAGGAAGTGCCTGACAGTCGGGACCCACCTGGTCGAAGCGTACGTAGAGTTGTCATTCTGGTCGTGAACGTGTACATACATATATACTGGTCGATGTAGAGGCGCACACGTGTCGTAGTAGAGGCACGTACGTGTCGTAGTAGAGGCGCGCACGTAGCATGTACATGTACGTACAGCGGCCAGGGTGCAAGAAAGAAAATACGGCCATGTACGTACATACGGGCGGGGTCTCGAACGCCTACTCACGCATACGTACATGGCTGGGTCGGAACGGAGAAACAGAGTCATCGTCGTGTTCATGGGGAGCCAACGGAATGCGTCGTGTTCATGGGAAGGCAACGGAATGCGTCGTGTTCATCGGGAGGCAACGGAACGCGTGGGAGCCAACCGGCTTGGATGGAACAAGCGATGGAAACGAGGCCTGGCGTACCGCACAACAGAGGAAACGGACCTCCTACATTCGGAATGGGGTCCTGTTGATCGGGAGGGGTGTGGCGTACCGCAAAAAGGAGGAAACGGACCTCCTACGGTTGAAACGGGGGTCCTGTTGATCAGGAGGGGTGTGGCACAAAACGGACGAAATGGACCTCCTACGGTCGAAACAGGGGTCCTGTTGATCGGGAGGGGTGTGCCGTACCGCAAAACGGACGAAACGGACCTCCTACGGTCGAAACGGGGGTCCTGTTCATCGTGAGGGGTGTGGCGTACCGCAAAACGGATGAAACGGACTTGTGTTGGAGTGCTACAGTCGAACGGGGGTCCTGTTCATCGGGAGGGGTGTGGCGTACCGCAAAACGGGAGTCCACGGGATACTGTTCATCTCCACCGTCGACCTCCTCCAGCCTCCATGGGCTACCGTCGACCTCCTCCAACCTCCACGGGCTCCTGTTCATCCAACCTCCACCGCGCGCTACTCCACCGGCTACTGTTCAACCACCCCTCCACCGTCTACTGTTCATCCACCCCTCCACCGTCTACTGTTCATCCAGCCCTCCACCGTCTACTGTTCATCCAGCCCTCCACGCCACGGGGTCCTGTTCAACCACCCTCCATGGCCACCCCTCCACCGTCTACTGTTCATCCAGCCCTCCACACCACGGGGTCCTGTTCATCGAGAGGCAACGCCACCGCTCACTGTTCATCCAAACCCCCCGCAACACTCACTGTTCATCCCAGTGGCAGCATCGATCGGCTTCAGTTAGCAGCAGTAGCAAAGGAATCGCTCCATCGGGTTCAGTTAACAGCCATCGATCGATCGCTCGGGTTCAGTAACGCGTAACCTGCAGTGCAATCGCTTGGGTTCGTTAGAGCCCAACGCCTCGCTCGGGTTTAGTTAGAGCCAACGCCTCGCACACACGCGCGTACTTGTACGAGAGAAACGCGCATCACTCTCCCACCGTAACCGGCAACTCCCCAAAATTTTCCTCCCCCTCGCTTCTACCACGGTTTTTTCTGTCATGGACGGCCCAAAGAATGTCATGCAGCTGCGTCTCCGGCCCGCCCAAGATGAAAAGCCCATTTTCTGTCATGATTTTTTGTCATAGAAGTAGGAACCCACCACATCTATGATGATACCGGGTTTTGTCACAATTATCGTCATAGAAGTGTCATATGTATGACAGAATTTTTTTTTCGTTCGGCCCAAAATGTCATGGATGTGTCTTTTTTTTGTAGTGTAAACAGGGTAGCTATATCATTCAACTTGGTAAGATGTGCCACAACAGTTTCAGATTCAAGACCATAAAAAGGATCAGATTCAACTGAAGTAATAATATCAGGATCAACAGAGAATTCATAATCCTTATCAGTAACACAGATAGGTGAAGTAGCAAAAGCAGGATCGGGTTTCATTCTAGCACTAAGAGACTGCTGCTTCCATTTAGCTAATAATTTCTTAAGATCATTTCTATCATTTCAAGCAAGAATTTCCATAGCAGCTGTTTCATGCATAACATAACCCTTAGGAACAATAGGTAATACATAATCATTGGGGGGACCTTTATCATCACTATCATCAGTAATAGGATCTTCAGTAATTTCATTCCCCCTAAATCTAGCAAGTTGTTCATCAAGAAATTCACCAAATGGCAAAGTAGTATCACGCACAGAAGTAGTTTCATCATGCATAGCAGAAGTGGCATCATCAATAACATGCGAGATATCAGAATTCATAGCAGTAGCAGGTTTAGGTGTCGCAAGCCTACTAATAACGAAAGAAGAATCTAGTGCAGAGCTAGATGGCAGTTCCTTACCTCCCCTCGTAGTTGAGGGGAAAATAGTAGTTTGATCGTCTTTCAAGTTGTTCATAGTGATCAACAGATATAAATCCCAAGTGACTCAGTGAATAGAGCTATGCTCCCCGGCAATGGCGCCCGAAATTAGTCTTGATAACCCACAAGTGTAGGGGATCGCAACAGCTTTCGAGGGTAAAATATTCAACCCAAATTTATTGATTCGACACAAGGGGAGCCAAAGAATATTCTTGAGTATTAGCAGTTGAGTTGTCAATTCAACCACACTTGGATAACTTAGTATCTGCAGCAAAGTATTTAGTAGCAAAGTAGTATGATAATAAAGGTAACGGTAGTAAAAGTAAAGATAATTGTTTTTGGGGTTTTGTAGTAGTTGTAACAGTAGCAACGGAAAAGTAAATAAGCAAAGGACAATATATGAAAAGCTCGTAGGCAATGGATCAGTGATGGATAATTATGCCGGATGCGATTCCTCATGTAATAGCTATAACAGAGGGTGACACAGAACTAGCTCCAATTCATCAATGTAATATAGGCATGTATTCCGTAAATAGTCATACATGCTTATGGAAAAGAACTTGCATGGCATCTTTTGTCCTACCCTCTCGTGGCTGCGGGGTCCTAGCGGAAACTAAGGGATATTAAGGCCTCCTTTTAATAGAGAACCGGAACAAAGCATTAGCACATAGTGAATACATGAACTCCTCAAACTACGGTCATCACCGAGAAGTATCACGATTATTGTCACTTCGGGGTTGTCGGATCATAACACATAATAGGTGACTATAGACTTGCAATATAGGATCAAGAACACACATATATTCATGAAAACATAATAGGTTCAGATCTGAAATCATGGCACTCGGGCCTTAGTGACAAGCATTAAGCATAGCAAATTCATAGCAACATCAATCTTAGAACATAGTGGATACTAGGGATCAAGCCCTAACAAAACTAACTTGATTGCATGGTAAATCTCATCCAACCCATCACCGTCCAGCAAGCCTACAATGGAATTACTCACGCACGGCGGTGAGCATCATGAATTTGGTGATGGAGGATGGTTGATGATGACGACGACGAGGAATCCCCCTCTCCGGAGCCCTGAACGGACTCCAGATCAGCCCTCCCGAGAGAGATTAGGGCTTGGCGGCGGCTCCATGTCGTAAAACGCGATGAAACTTTCTCTCTGATTTTTTTCTCCCCAAACGTGAATATATGGAGTTGGAGTTGAGGTCGGTGGAGGTCCAGGGGGCCCACGAGATAGGAGGGCGCGCCCTATAGGGGGGGGGTGCCCCCTATCTCGTGGACAGGCCCTGGGCCCCCTGGTGTATTTCTTTCGCCCAGAAATTCTTATTAATTCCAAAAAGTGCCTCCGTGGATTTTCAGGACATTTCAAGAACTTTTCTTTTCTACACATAAAATAACATCATGGCAGTTCTGCTGAAAACAGCGTCAGTCCGGGTTAGTTTCATTCAAATCATGCAAGTTAGAGTCCAAAACAAGGGCAAAAGTGTTTGGAAAAGTAGATACGTTGGAGACGTATCAGCGCTTCATTCAAAATTTTGAAACAGAAGCATTCACGTTTAGAGTACTCTTGAACTTTGAGGATTGACCTAAATAGACAACGTTAAATTTGACCTAGTATGTTTGAAAACCTCATTAAATTATCCACTTCTTTTTGAAATTTTGACACTTGAAAATCCTATAACTACGATTATTTTGGAATGGAGGAGCTAAATTTGAATCTATTTTGTACACGACTACATATGCTATTATGTACAAAATCAGAGCAAAGATTGGTGCCCCCATAATTTAGGTATCATTTACAAATGCCATGATATCGAATTCAAATAATTTAATGGACTTCATGTTGAATTCAATTTTTTAAAACCACCTTAAGTTGAATTCAAATGTATGCTAGTTCATAGGTAGCTATTTATAATGTTCATTGTGTAACTTTCGTATGTATAATATGCTTTACACAGACAACATGAACTATACTCACGTTTATATTCGATTGCTAAAGCGATGCATTGTCCGGAGTTCAAAATACTAACTATGTGGATCAATTATGTCGAATAATAACATAGACATGCTCAAATTTGATAGAATCTAGATGTCTGATGGATCAATGACCGTTCCTTACGCGAATTGCAAATATCATGATCCCATCCTAATATTTGGATACAATTTATATCTTTAATCAATGTGTACATAAGTCTTTTACGTGTAGTTTCACTCTCCATCAGTGGTCTCTCACACATGCTCACACACTCTCTCCCAAGGTGTGTTTCTCGCAGACATGCTCTCGATATAACCCTCCTTCCCTCTCGTAACCATTTACGACTATTTTCACTAACCTTTATCACAAGCACTCTTCCTATCACAAGCATACACACGCACAATCCCCATCGACCCTTTCTATATACATAGACCTGCCTACGCGTCTCATGTACGCAGATTATCTTTAGGCATGTCTCTCACACATTGTCTCACACCTCTCTTCCTAATCGACGAGTATGATTCTAGCAGAGCATTCTGTAGGATGCCCCTTAAAGTTAGGTTGGATGAATAGTAATATCAGAGATAAGGGATTACTTTAGTCTGAGAACCCTAGGTTACAAATCCTAGCCGGCTTTGTCAGTGGACAGAGTCCTTCACAATTCTGTTATCTTTGTCTTGTACGACTAGTCATCCATGGGTCTCCCTAAATGCGTCACGGGTCCACCAATGTGGCGCAGGATGGAACCGAACCAAGGGCCTCACCTCGACCTACCGGACCTCACGTGGTGACACACCCTCTGCCCCCAGGTCTCGTTATCTTCTCACACCCACACATACCAACATAGACACCATACAAAAAAAATTCTCCTGGTGCCTCTATCCCCTCCCCCCTTGCATATACACACTCAAGGGAATCTCTCGCTGTGACATCATATTCGTCTATCTCTCTCTAGACCACTCTCATTTCTCGTGCTATCTCTCCCCCGCCCCCCCCCCGCCGACCCTTCTATCCATGCCTCTCTCGAATACGTAATACACACACATACCTCTCTAGGCCCTGCCAAATACATCAACTACACATTCACACATGTTACATCATGTACCCCGTTGATCTAAAAAGCCCTCTCTTCATGTTTATTTCGCATACAACATTCCTTTTGAATAAAGTGTGGACAAAAATTTATTTTAGAATTTCTACGTATATACAACATTACAAAGTTATATGGAGGAGTATGAACGTTAATTTGCATTGCATGGTGCCCACAATGATATTTATTCTGCACTGCAAATTTGTATATTTTTATACTATATATAATGTTAGTCATAATAAAGAGAAACGAAGAGCATCTCTCTCTCCATCGCATACCCCCCTCTACGCCCCTTTCACGTACGCACACAAACTATCTCCAGGTCCTCTAAAAGTAAGCCCCCAGCACATTCACGCGTGTTTCATCTTTCTCTCGTGATATATATAGTGACGATCATTGTATTTGAAGCGAAAGCACGATACGTACATTGGACTTCAGAATCCACTCATTACAGTCACCATTTACATTTTGTGGTTATTATACAGTCACGTGCTTACAACTCTGTATTTGCTCAAGACATGACTAGTTGACCAGTTAAACGCTCCACGCGGCACCTCTAGTGTTGCATCACATTATCTAACTACCATTGGGCCCACCTATCGGCTTGTATCTACTCTACACTCTTATAAAAGTCAGAGTTGGTGATGATGGTGTGCCTGCCATCCTACAATATAGGCCGTCCGATTTATATCTGACGGATAGGAAGGAAACTATGGCAATTTTGCAAAAAGGTACCCACACACATCTCCACATTTGAAAATAAGGCCTTCCCTCGTTCATCCTTTTCTCTCACAAGATAAACTAGTCATACAAATGCATCTTGATGTTACGTGCAACGCACGGGCATCTTGCTAGTAAGAATGAAAACAAACGACAGAAAAATATTGGACGGTGGTTCGAAGTCCTGACCGCGGGCACAACGGACAAGGTGGCCTTGTATTGGTATGTTAAGCCGTCTGTTTTAACACACATGAGCTGGTGTGGTGATTATACACACACACACACGCATGCACACGAACTGCATGCACGCAACACTCACACGAACACATGCAACCACGCACGCACGCAACACTCGCACGTACACATGCAGCCACACACGCACGCAACACTCACACGCACACACGCACGCATGCATGCACACACCACACGACCAACACACACTCTCACGCTCAAAGTGCTCAACCTACACGTGCATGCGCACACATCAGGCCCTGACAGACACATACACAACCAGGTGATTCCCACGCACATGTTGGAGTCTTGTCGTGCCTGTGTAAATTTGTGTTTATCCGACCTTTTTCCCGTGCGAACTGACAGGTGGGACCCACAAAGAACATGGTCAATTTCACTAGTCAACATGGTGCCACATAGACTATTTGGCCGGTCAACAGAGTGCAATCTAATGCTGAACCATGAGCAAATGACCGTATAATCACTGCAAAACGTATATACTGACCGTAATTAGTGTATTCTGAAGTTCGATGACCGTATTATGCTTTTCTCTCTGTAGGCCCTCCAAAACTACATCTCTACACGTTCTCGCATGTTACATCTAACAACTATGCAATACAACACTACTACTACAATCTAACACAATAAATCATATGTTTTTTAGTTTTACTAGATATCATATTGTTACTTAATTATTCAGTTTGCATACATTAAAATTGCCTTTGAAATGTATGGCCAGTATCATCTACCGCACGGGAAAAATCCTGCCCTTTCCTATTTAATCGGGTTTGTATCGATGGATCGTGCAAAACAGCAAAACTATAGTACTATACAGTACAAGTGACAGTTCACTGGGCCGCCGTGTCATGTACTCCTCCGTCGTAAGAGTGGAGCGCTCGCTTTCATAAATGTTCTAGTCCATTTCGCTGACATGTGGGACATCAAGCTACCGGGTCCACGTGCCATACCGAAATACAGTGCAGAGCAGCCGGGGTGAAGCACCCCAGTCATGGCGTCGGCGTAGTAATGAGCAATGAGGCATCAAATCACAAAGCTGCACCTTTCCCGCAGTTAAGTTGGAGGGACGAAGTAATAATGCTAAAAAAAGAACTTGGAGGGATGAAGCAACCATCATTTCACTCATTGCTGAATCCGCTTCTCCCTCATCTTCTTCAAGTTAACCATGTGTTTCTTCTGCCGTTGTTCTGCCTCATGTGGAACGTAGATTGGCTTGGTAAAGCACTGACACGTGGGACCGCATGTTCAAAACCGCCAGGCCAACGTCCTCCAAAAATAAGAAACCTCCCCCGCCATCCGCGTGGCAAAATCACCTCCTTTTTACTAATCTTGATTCTATAATTTTTTAGATCAACATAACTGAGATTTGTATAGATAGCACACAGGAGCAAAACCAAGTGGTACGGTGAAGGGCATCCACAATGTGTAGCCAAATTTGAAAATAGCTTTTGGCATCGATGGGAACCATTATGGACGGTGCTGCCAAATCCAAAAAGATGGAACCAAAGCTCCCTGATTGATTGATTGAAGGAATAGAAAAATGCAACGTCTCTCCTCTTTCTCCCGTGCTTGGATGCATGTACAGTATAGAGCACACAATCTACTCCCCTGTCCCTTCTATCACAAATCACAAAGCAGTGAGGCATCAAATCACAAAGCACAGATGAAGCAACCATCATCTCACTCTTCGCCGACTCCGCTTCTCCATCGTCTTATTCGAGAAACCACCTCACCACACTAAGCTGGATGGACAACGCCATTGTGTACTAGTAGTACTAGTACATTTACGCATCTTTTGGTTCAACAGACTTCCTGGATGCCAATAAGGCGGTTGTCTCGGCTTGCAGGCGGCACTTGCGAATGACTTTCCATGGTCTCCCTTAATGGTGTTCTCCGTTGAAAGCACTTTTCCAAACCACAACGTTTGAGATATCATCGACGTCACCGTAGTGGGGAAGGAAGTCAAATATATTTACTACCTCCATTTTTTGTACACAAGGCCAGTATATCAAAACTACAATTTGCAAAAGGCCACTAACACTAATCGAGGCAAAATTGATGGGGTTTGCCTCGTACTAGCAACCAAGGACATTAATATACCCTTGCATGCATGCGGAAGTGAGAAGGTTGGTTTGCATGGCGCTGCATTAATCAAGCGATGAGGAGTGATATGGTTAGCTCTTTGGGCATTGGAGAAAAAAGTACGCATTAATTGACACAACAAACGAGGATTTGTATCAATTAATCCCGCAAAGGAAACCCCACCTTTCTTTTTTAACACTAGTACTCCTAGTACATACGTACTTATCCTGTTTGGTCTAGGCCTTGCATTGCCATACTTTGCCATAGATTTTTGCCAAGCTTGCCTAAAGTTCTCGAAATAAAAAGGAGGTACACTTGAGCACGGCTGTCGTGGTCACACCGCACCCTCACACGGTTGCTCTTGCACGCCGCGGTCGCACCGCACCCTCACACAGTCGCTCCTACATGCTACAAACCCAACCAAGGGAACACACCCACACTGACACGTGCTACCGCATGTGAACAAACCAAATTCAGCCATCCTACCACTGACACATAATTTTTGTTCATACATTATGTTTATCCAATCGCATGTTGGGGAGGATCCATACGACCCGTGCGGTGGTCTGCTGGGGAAGAAGAAGAGGTGAGGAAGAAGGGTTAGGAGACGTAGGATATTCATCCAACCACCTGAAATGGTAGACTGGCCCAAATGATGAAAGTCAGGTGACTTGCATAACAATATATGTTTTTACACAACAAAAGATCCCTAAAAATAACAACATAAAGAAAAACTATCACCGCTTGCGAAACGAGACGACCTCGTCGTCTTTGGCTGCCGGTGCGAACTAGCCATACTTGCCGACGTGTGTCTCTGCACCGTGGTTGTCCTCGGCCTCCAGCTACTCGTTCATGCGGAGCGTGCGGGCACTCTTCACGGACGAGAGCACCACCCAGTTCAAGTCGAGGACGTCCGGTTCCGCCGGCAAGAGGGCCTTGATGGCAGCGGCATCCGCACACTCCGTGTCGAGTTGAGCCTCCGCCGCCTGGTTCAAGTCCAGGACGTCCGGTTCCACCTGCAGGAGGGCCTCGATGGCAGTGGCATCCATGCGCTCCGCGTCGAGTTGAGCCTCTGCCGCCCGGTTCAAGTCCAGGACGTCCGGTTCCGCCTGTAGGAGGGCCTCAATGGCAGCGGCATCCTCGCGGCTCCACCTCAAGTTGAGCCTCCACCGCCCGGTTCACATCCACGACATCCGGTTCCGCCTGCAGGAGAGCCTCGATGGTAGCGGCATGCGCGCGCTCCATGTCGAGTTGAGCGTCTGCCTCCTGGTCCTTCTTTAGTATTGCCAGGTTGAACCGCTGGTCCGCCTGCACCATGGGGGACCCGGACGCCGGCACGAAGTCGACGTCCATTGTCTCATACTCATCGGTGGCCTTCTGCGCCGCGACCTCCGCCATGAACATTGGATCGGCTTCGTTCTCCTTGTAGCTTGGCTCCAGAGAACTCAGGGATTGGCCCGCCGCAAAGCGAGCTTGGGAACGGAGGTCTGTGGCGCCGACTGCCGCCGCAATTTCTGCGCGGTGCTCGGGCGTCAGCGTCTTGTAGTACGTGATCTTGCAGCGCACCATGGCTTTCCGGCGAACTAGGGGGTGCTTGATGCGGGCTAGGGGATCGAAAGATGGGGAATGGGCTGGAGAGGAGGTGTAGTTTTGGGGCAGTGGCTGGCGTAGGCCGAGCAGTGAAGGTTCTGGTGTGAATAGTGGTTCCAATGACGACCGGTCAATAGGTTCTGGCTGTACATCGCTCTTTTCGTGTTCACGTTGCACCCCGGCATGCTGGACCCTCCATGTCGCTCATAGAACGGAACGCGCTTTGTCTTGCGTTTTCGCTCGCTTGTGGAACCGCAGTTGAGAGCAAACCGACGTCCCTCCCCCTCCCCCGCCCACGTCATTTATACTACCACTCCCTCCGTTTTATGCGGAGTAAATAAAAACAGAGGGAGTATACTACGGATGAGGATCCCCTGACGTGGCCGAACCCATTGAGTAACTGACATGCGGGGCCTAGCAAGCATGGGGTCCGCCAGTAAGTGACCGAAAGGGAGGGTAAGGCAGGGATACCTATGTCAGAGGATCCACTTCCTCTACTACTCCCACCTTGCATTTACTATACTGGGCCTAATGCGTTTTTCAAGGCTAACTTTGACCAAATGTTAGAGTAATAATATGTGACATGCAACTTACACAAAGCATACAGTCAAATTTGTATGTGAAAGGAGCTTCCAATGATATAATTTTCACATTATACATCTGATGTACTATTAATCTTGTCAATAGTCAAAGGCGGTTTTGAAAAATGCATTAGAGCATGGTTAATAATATAGCCAGCCGATGGCTATAAGGAACTGCCATGTCATCTATAGCCATCATCTATATGCACTCATACAGTAGTGTGGGCTATAAGGTTGGCTATTTCTCGCAAAAAAAAGGTTGGCTATTGTATTAGTACTTTTTTCCATCTCCTCTCTATTTCTTTCTTCATATTTATTGTATTTAACTAGGAATGCGTATATAGCTAGGCTCTTGCATGAGAGCTCACTCCCCTTACTTTTTCACATCTCTCTCCTCCACATTGGCCCTATATAAATGGAAGGAGGGAGTACTATGAGCACTGCATACTTTACTATAGATGTT
Organism: Triticum aestivum; assembly: GCF_018294505.1. Classification (NCBI taxonomy): domain Eukaryota; kingdom Viridiplantae; phylum Streptophyta; class Magnoliopsida; order Poales; family Poaceae; genus Triticum; species Triticum aestivum. The sequence goes on along the minus strand of NC_057807.1, from coordinate 460,851,061 downwards.
GTCAGTACTCCACTAGTACTATTGGACAGGGAGCTTAAAAAAGTTACTATTGGACTGGCTATATGTAGCGAAATCCTAGTAGGAAGAGCATGCGCGAGAACAAGCACATTCACGCGGTTGAAAAAAATGGAAACCATCTCTGTGTGAATACAAATCTAGGAGTACGTACGAATCTAACAATATTAATTGGGCGTTGTTGAATGTTGACACTCTTTTCTGTAACTTTGATCAAAGTAGAGATACTTTGACTACACATAAAACTTATATGTAAACTAGAAAGGATCGGAGGGAGTATATTGTACGTTCAAAAGCGAAACGAACATTGAATACCCTTTATATATGATTTGCGGATGCTATGATCACCGGTTCAAAATTTTGAATCCGCCTTAGGTATCACACATGCCCCCACTCGTTCTCTCTCGATTTCATCTCGAGGTCCGGAGATCGATTGAAAGAGGACTAGGGTGGGTACAATATGTTCGTTTCGCTTATGAACATACAATATACTCCTTCTGATCCCCACAGACCCCCCCCCCTCACGGGTCATTTCTATCACAGAAACAGACCAAACCTTTATCTCCTTGCACGACATGCAATTGATCTCTCAACATCAATCGATCTCGTCAACATGTGTCGGGGCATGAACCGAACGGGATGTCAAAACTAAGACGGGAAGCGACACGTAGTGGAGGCAAATTGAAACTTTAAATGAACCGTTTGTTTGTATGCATGTCGGACAAATTACAACATTGGAAATACAAGCATGGTCTAGGCACACATGCGAATGATACTCGGCGGAATGTTCAAATGAGGCATGCGGGAGGATGGACTCGACCAGAGGCCGGCATGATCGATGGAGAAGAGGGTTGGAGAGGAATGAGAAATAAGCAAATGCCACATGATTATACTTGAACGACTCGAATAAACAATAAGTTGTCTCATTTGGCCTACATAGTGAAAGACCTAATGCGCATCGTGGAGCACTGACACTCGAATATGGTCGGGAAAACAGAGAACTGACATGTGGGGCACACCTATCGGGACGATGTAGCGCAGACTAGTCCAATGGAGGAGCTGGTGCATGACCTCCTCGCCACCGGCAACCGTTCATGTGGGTCGTGGGGGCCAGCAACGTGGCGCAGCATCAGCACCGCCTCTGGACACAGCGACCGCGGTGAGCGACACGCTCATCGTTGCTGGACACGATCGGTTTCAGTGTGCCGAGGGTGGCGTTAGCGCTGTGGCACAACCAGCAGATCAACACCCGGCTCGTCGAGGATGCACGGGGCGCCGAAGTGCGCGTGCACTGCGACGCGTCCGCGGAGTGGTGTAGCGCGGCCAACTGCATCCCCAGGACCTGAGACCATGCCGGGTCGTCTTGCTTTTTCAATGACATGTGGGGATCGCATGTGAGCAAAGGGCATCCCCAATGTTGCCACGACCGCAGCTGACTACCCTATCACACCAAAAACCCTCGTCCCTCGCGCCGTCATGCGGTGCATTCCCAGCCGGCGCCAGCTTCCCGCATTCATGCCGTCCGTCCGTATGCCGTCGTTAAGAGGCTCGGTAACCGAGGAACCAACTCCGGTGACTTAGTGACGCACCCGGACGCTTGGCCTCAATGGAATGCGCTACTTAAAGCAGCAATGCCCAGCTAACCTCCACACCATAGCGCATCGTCCTGCTACCTGGCATCACATCCGCCATGACCGTGAGCGTGAATGCTCTGCGGGAGAGCTTGTCTTCGGGGATGAAGCTCGAGGTCGCCGCCCTCACTCAAGTCACCACTCGCGACGCAATAGCGGCATAGCCGGACGCGGACGCGACCGCACAAGCGGTGGCCACGCTGGCGGCCGACGATGGGAGCACCGTCAGCCATGCGTCCTACTTGCCGCCGTCCAACGTCCGGCACCGCCGAGGTCGGGGACTCCTCCGAGGATGAGTAGGGCATGGGAGGCGGCAGGGCATGGTGTGCCAACCGGCCGGTCCGTATCCCGTGTTCGACTCTTCCTCTCCGGACACCGCACCTTCACTTCACGGGTCTTGAACCCCGCCCCCGTACATAGAGATCACAGATGGAGGATGTCGGCCGCCGCCTTAGAATAGGTTTATGGTCAGTTTTCTTTTATTTTTCTGTCCTACAAAAGTTCGAAATGTATGAAAATCTGCCGTGTTTGCATTAATATCGGCCGGTGTATATGAACTTTCACAATAATATAGTATATTGTAGGAGTACTAGCAAGATGCTCGTGCGTTGCACGGAACATCAAGATCTTGTGGGAGAAAAGGATGAACGAGGGAAGGACATATCTGCGAATGTGGAGAGGAGTGGGGGTAAATTATCATAGTTTCCTTCCTATCCGTTAGATATAGATTAGACGACCTATATTGCAGGATGACAGGCACACCATCATCACCAACTTTGCTTTTTATTGAACCGAGACAAAGCTAACATGCGAAGTAAATAAACACATAGGGTCTACATACACAATTTTTCTTAGGCACTCCAATAGTACGCCCACTACACATTAACACATTTCACATCTTTCTACATCTACGGGAACCTATGAAAGGGTTAACGTAAATTGCCTCTCTCTCTCCTCCCTGATTTTCATGGTGGTGGACCCCTGCCTCCCCCAATCTACAATCAACAACTCACACGTTTCACATTACGTTAATTATGTAACTGGGATTACGTAGGTGTAGCATTACTCATCCTAAAAAACCCAACTAAGCCAACCTCCTAGCATATCACGCGGGAAAAGACCCGGCCGCGCCGTTTTAGTCGGGATTACTAGATTACTAGTAGTAGTATCGATGGATCACGCGAAGCATTAAGTTTTTTTTGAGGGGGCGAAGCACCTAGTTTAAAAGGAAAAAGGCGGTACACTCACAACACCCCTGTCGCGGTCGCATTGCACCCCACACACGTTCGGTCCTGCACAGGGCTCACGCAAACGGAACGCGCTTCGGCTTGCCTCTTCACTGACACGTGGGACAGTACTTGGAGAAACCGACCATGCGCCAAACTCCCCTCACCCACCACGCGAAAATCCTCCCCC